>NC_057800.1:479465250-479470438 GCF_018294505.1 Triticum aestivum | reverse complement strand
CATCGCAGTGGCATCAACGTCTAGGTCACCCTACCAATAATGTGGTCACCTCCATTGTTCGGAGCCATGACCTTCCTTGTTCTAGTTCAAATAATTCACCATTAGTGTGTGATGCATGTCAGCGTGCTAAGAGTCATCAACTACCGTATTCTACGTCTTATCATGTCACTACTATACCTCTTGAATTAATTCATTCAGATGTTTGGGGTCCCGCTATTGCGTCTTCGTGGGGGGGTACAAGTATTATGTTAGTTTTGTTGATGACTACACGCGCTTCACTTGGATTTATTTGCTTAAACATAAGTCTGATGTTGAGCAAGTCTTTTATAACTTCCAGGCTCATGTCGAACGCCTTTTGGATTGCAAAATCAAGGCCGTTCAGTCCGACTAGGGTGGTGAATACCACAAGCTTCCTTGCCACTTTCAACGCACGGGCATCTGATAACCCGCAAGTATAGGGGATCGCAACAATTTTCGGGGGTAGAGTATGTTGGGGAGCGTAGTAATTTCAAAAAAATTCCTACGCACACGCAAGATCATGGTGATGCATAGCAACAAGAGGGGAGAGTGTTGTCTACGTACCCTCGTAGACCGAAAGCGGAAGCGTTAGCACAACGCGGTTGATGTAGTCGTATGTCTTCACGATCCGACCGATCAAGTACCGAATATACGGCACCTCCGAGTTCAGCACACGTTCAGCCCGATGACGTCCCTCGAACTCCGATCCAGCTGAGTGTTGAGGGAGAGTTCCGTCAGCATGACGGTGTGGTGACGATGTTGATGTTCTACCGACGCAGGGCTTCTCCTAAGCACCGCTACAGTAATATCGAGGTGGACTATGGTGGAGGGGGGCACCGCACACGGCTAAAGGATCAAACAATCAATTGTTGTGTCTATGGGATGCCCCCTGCCCCCGTATATAAAGGAGCAAGGGGGGGTGGCTGTCCAGGGAGAGGGCGCGCCAGGAGGAGTCCTACTCCCATCGGGAGTAGGACTCCCCCCCTTTCCTTGTTGGAATAGGATTCGGAAGAAGGCAAGAGAGAGGGGAAGAAGGAAAGAGGGGGTCGGACCCCTTGCCCTAAACCAATTTGGTTTGGGCCTTGGGGAGGCGCGCCCCACACTCCCCTTGCTTTCCACTATTTCCACTAAGGCCCATATAGGCCCATTAAGCTCCCGGGGGTTTCCGGTAACCTCCCGGTACTCCGGTAAAATCCCGATTTCATCCGGGACACTTCCGACATCCAAACATAGGCTTCCAATATATCAATCTTCATGTATCGACCATTTCGAGACTCCTCGTCATGTCCTTGATCACATCCTGGACTCCGAACAACCTTCGGTACATCAAAACATATAAACTCATAATATAACTATCATCGTAACGTTAAGCGTGCGGACCCTACTGGTTCGAGAACTATGTAGACATGACCGAGACACGTCTTCGGTCAATAACCAATAGCAGAACCTGGATGCTCATATTGGCTCCCACATATTCTACGAAGATCTTTATCGGTCAAACCGCACAACAACATACGTTGTTCCCTTTGTCATCGGTATGTTACTTGCCCGAGATTCAATCGTCGGTATCTCAATACCTAGTTCAATCTCGTTACCGGCAAGTCTCTTTACTCATTCCGTAATACACTATCCCGCAACTAACTCATTAGTTGCAATGCTTGCAAGGCTTAAGTGATGTGCATTACCGAGAGGGCCCAGAGATACCTCTCCGACAATCGAAGTGACAAATCTTAATCTCGAAATAAGCCAACCCAACAAGTACCTTCGGAGACACCTGTATAGCACCTTTATAATCACCTAGTTATGTAGTGACGTTTGGTAGCACACAAAGTGTTCCTTCGGTAAACGGGAGTTGCATAATCTCATAGTCATAGGAACATGTATAAGTCAGGAAGAAAGCAATAGCAACATACTAAATGATTGGGTGCTAAGCTAACGGAATG
The DNA here is from genome assembly GCF_018294505.1 of Triticum aestivum. NCBI lineage: Eukaryota > Viridiplantae > Streptophyta > Magnoliopsida > Poales > Poaceae > Triticum > Triticum aestivum. The sequence continues at coordinate 479,468,477 of NC_057800.1, read as the reverse complement.
GGTCATGTCAATCACACCATTCTCCTAATGATGTGACCCGTTAATCAAATGACAACTCATGTCTGTGACGCCCCCGATTCAATCGTACACTAATCATACACGCAAACGTGTACGATCAAGATCAGGGACTCATAGGAAGATATCACAACACAACTCTACAAATAAAATAAGTCATACAATCATCATATTACAAGCCAGGGGCCTCGAGGGCTCGAATACAAGAGCTCGATCATAGACGAGTCAGCGGAAGCAACAATATCTGAGTACAGACATAAGTTAAACAAGTTTGCCTTAAGAAGGCTAGCACAAACTGGGATACAGATCGAAAGAGGCGCAGGCCTCCTGCCTGGGATCCTCCTAAACTACTCCTGGTCGTCGTCAGCGGGCAGCACGTAGTAGTAGGCACCTCCGGTGTAGTAGGAGTCGCCGTCGAGGGTGGCGTCTGGCTCCTGGGCACCAACATCTGGTAGCGATAACCAGGTAGAAGGGATAGAGGGAAAAGAAGGAGAAAGCAACCGTGAGTACTCATCCAAAGTACTCGCAAGCAAGGAGCTACACTACATATGTATGCATTGGTATCAACTGGAATAAGGCTATTATATGTGGACTGAACTGCAGAAAGCCGGGATAAGGGGGGGATAGCTAGTCTTTTCGAAGACTACGCTTCTGGCAGCCTCCGTCTTGCAGCATGTAGAAGAGAGTAGACTGAAGACCTCCAAGTAGCATCGTATAGCATAATCCTAACTGATGATCCTCCCCTCGTCGCCCTGTGAGAGAGCGATCACCGGTTGTATCTGGCACTTGGAAGGGTGTGTTTTATTAAGTATTCGGTTCTAGTTGTCATAAGGTCAAGGTACAACTCCAAGTCGTCCTGTTACCGAAGATCACGGCTATTCGAATAGATTAACTTCCCTGCAGGGGTGCACCACATAACCCAACACGCTCGATCCCATTTGGCCGGACACACTTTCCTGGGTCATGCCCGGCCTCGGAAGATCAACACGTCGCAACCCTACCTAGGCACAACAGAGAGGTCAGCACGCCGGTCTAAATCCTATGGCGCAGGGGTCTGGGCCCATCGCCCATTGCACACCTCCACGTTGCGTACGCGGCCGGAGAGCAGACCTAGCAACCTCCATTACAAAGGAAGTTGCGTTACGCGGTCTAACCCGGCACGCGCCACTCAGTCGCTGACGTCATGAAGGCTTCGGATGATACCACGACGTCGAGTGCCCATAACTGTCCCCGCGTAGATGGTTAGTGCATATAGGCCAGTAGCCAGACTCAGATCAAATACCAAGATCTCGTTAAGCGTGTTAAGTATCCGTGAACGCCGACCAGGGCCAGGCCCACCTCTCTCCTAGGTGGTCTCAACCTGCCATGTCGCTCCGTCTCAAAGTAACAGTTGGGGGCCATCGGGAACTCAGGCCCACCACTACCTGGATGGAGCCACCTGCCCCTTCCGCCCCCATCTCCAAACAGTATCACCGGTAATGTAACATTGTAAAGTATATAGTATATGCCCATGATCACCTCCCGAGTGACCACGGCTCGATAGTATAGCATGGCAGACGGACAAGAATGTAGGGCCACTGATGATAAACTAGCATCCTATACTAAGCATCTAGGATTGTAGGTAAGGTATCAACAGCTGTAGCAACAATGACAGGTTATGCATCAGGATAGGATTAACGGAAAAGCGGTAACATGGTACACTACTCTAATGCAAGCAGTATAGAGAAGAGTAGGCCATATATGGTGATCAAGGGGGGGGGCTTGCCTGGTTGCTCCGGCAAGAGAGAGGGGTCGTCAACACCATAGTCGTACTGGGTAGCAGCGGCGTCGGTCTCGGTGTCTAGCGAGAGAAGAGGGGGAAGAAACAATAAATATAATGCAAACAAATGCATGACGATGCATGACATGACAAAGCGTGATGCTAGGTGTAACCTAACGCGGTACGAGATGGTACCGGTGAAGGGGGGAAACATCCGGGAAAGTATCCCCGGTGTTTCGCGTTTTCGGACAAACGAACCGGAGGGGGGAAAGTTGCGTGTTTGCTATGCTAGGGATGCGTGGTGGACGAACGGGTCGCGTATCCGGATTCGTCTCGTCGTTCTGAGCAACTTTCATGTACAAAGTTTTTCCATCCGAGCTATGGTTTATTTTATATTAATTTTAAAAGATTTAAATCATTTTTAGGATTTATTTAATTATTTAAATCAACATTATCCAGAATAGTGTTTGCTGGCATCATCATGACGTCAGCATGACGTCAGCAGTTGACCTGGTCAACCTGACAGGTGGGTCCCACCTATTAGTGACCCATTTTAATTAGACGCATTAATTAACCTAATCAGAATTAATTAAGGGGGGTGGGCCCCACTGTCATTGACTACATAATTAATTAACTAACAGTTTAATTAGTTTAGTTAATTGATTAGTTTAATTAATCAAAATTAATTAAGTTAATTAAATCTTTAATTAATTAATTAATTAACATTTTTATTAATTATTTACTTTTAATTCTTTTTTTGTTTTCATTTTCGTTCTGGGCGTGGGCCCTGGCTGTCATTGGCCCATAGGCCAATCGGGGCGGGTGCGGGCGGTGTGACGCTGCGGGCGCGGGCGCCTGGACTGGGTGCGGCCAGTCGGTGCCTCGGCGAGGGGAGGACGCCGGCGCGGCGCCGGCCGACGACGACATGGCAGCGGAGAGGCCACGGCGGGGCGAGGCTATGGTGATGCAGGCGGTGCCGGTGCGCCGGGACGGTGTGTCGGGGCGGACGAGGCGAGGCCGGGGCGCAGAGGAGGCGAGGGCGCGCACGGGCAGCTACGGATACGCACGGGGGAGGGGGACGGCGAGCAGCACTGCCGTACGGTGTGGCCTGGCCAAGGAAGACGGGCGCGCAGCGCGGTCATCGCGGGGGCGCACAGGAGCGCGCAGGCGCGCGCTGGGTCGAGCAGGGGCGAATGGGGCACGGGCAGCGCGCGTGCGGAGGCACGCCGGCCAAGGCGAGGCCATGGTGAGCAGGGGCGCGAGTGCGTCGCGCACACGGGACGACACGGGCGCGTGTGCCCACGTGGAGCTGCGGGACGAGGGAGCAGCGGGGGAGAGGGAGGGAGCGAGGAGACGAGCGTGGCGGCGGGGCTCACGTTGCCGGTAGGGGAGTGGCAGCGGGAGGTTGAGGAGGAAGACGGCGACGACGTCGTAGAGGAGGCAGGCCGGTGGG
>NC_057800.1:479286674-479464673 GCF_018294505.1 Triticum aestivum | reverse complement strand
CGTCTGGGCCTGGAGGGCAAATGGGCCGGCCCGCTGGGTCTGCTGGCCCGGGGGGTCTTCCTCTCTTATTTCTTCCAATTTTAGTTTTAGTTTTTCTGTTTTGTTTTTATCTATTTGCTTTTCTGTTTTAAATCATTTTAAATTATTTAGACATTTTATAAAAATGTGTTTGCTGCACCATAATTACCTTTGTAATATTTGGCAACCACCGAACATTTTTGTTTCAATTTTTGAAAACTTTTATTGTCGACATTAATTTTAAATTTGAATTTGACGTGGTTTGAACTAACGGACATTTAGCAATAGTAATCGGGATGACGTGGCATGATTAGCGTGGGATTACTGTAGCAAGATTATCCGGGCGTTACAAATCTCCTCCACTACAAGAAATCTCATCCCGAGATTTAGGAGGTAGAAGGAAATAGTGCGGGGTATTCATCACGCAGGCGGTCCTCGTGTTTCCAAGTGGCTTCGTCTTTAGAGTGATTCGACCATTGGACTTTGAGGAACTTGATCGCCTTCTGACGTGTGCGGCGTTCAGCTTGGTCAAGAATGCGGATCGGATGCTCTTTATAGGAGAGGTCCTGTTGCAATTCGAGCACTTCATGATCCACTGCTCAGATTGGATCCTTGAAGCAACGACGGAGTTGTGACACATGGAACACATCGTGAATGTGAGAAAGGTTCGACAGAAGCTCTAGTTGATATGCCACTTTTCCACGCCTTTCGAGAATAGTGAAGGGACCGATATAGCGAGGAGCTAGCTTGCCCTTGATCCCGAAGCGGTGAGCACCCTTTATTGGTGTAACTCGAATATAAGCCTTTTCGCCAGGTTGATAGACCATGTCTTTGTGATGATGGTCATACTGACTCTTATGACGTGACTGAGCAGTCTTGAGATTCTCGCGAATAATGCGGACTTGCTCTTCGGCCTATTGGATAATATCCGGACCGAAGAGTGGACGTTCCCCAGTTTCTGACTAGTTCAGAGGGGTTCGACACTTTCGTCCATATAGTACTTCGAAGGGGGGCATCTTCAGACTAGCTTGATAGCTATTATTATAAGAGAACTCGGCATATGGAAGAGATTCCTCCCATTTCTTGCCGAAGGAAATTACACAAGCTCGAAGCATGTCTTTGAGAACTTGGTTGACACGTTCAACCTGTCCTTGCGACCGAGGATGAAACGCCATACTGAACGACAGGTGAGTTCCCATAGCTTCTTGAAAACTTGCCCAAAATCTTGAAGTGAATAAGCTGCCACGGTCTGAACTGATAACCAGTGGAATACCGTGAAGTGAAACAATTCTGGCCATGTAGAGAGTAGCAAGCTGACTAGCAGTGATTGTCTCTTTGACCGCCAGAAAATGGGCAACTTTGGAAAGCCGGTCAATGACGACAAGAATAGCATCATTACCTTTCTGCGATTTGGGGAATCCAGTGACGAAGTCCATTTCAACATGGTCCCATTTCCATTCAGGAATAGAGATAGGTTGCAGAGTTCCTGCAGGCCTTTGATGCTCTGCTTTGATACGGCGGCAAACGTCACACTCAGCAACATAACGAGCAATGTCCTGCTTCATATTAGACCACCAGAATCTTTGGAGAATATCTTGGTACATCTTTGTACTACCAGGATGGATGGACAGAGGCGTATCATGAGCTTCTTGCATAACCCTTTTAGTCCTATCCAGGTTTTTCTTCCTAGGCGGCCTTTGAAATACAAGGCGCCATCGTCGGCGATAGTGAAGAATGAGGGCTTTCCTTCTACTAGATGGCGTTTAATCTTATGGACTTCAGAGTCATAACCTTGAATAGTCTTTATACCAGCTATGAGATCCCGTACGACAGCCAGGGTGTTTAGAGAACCCTTAGTAACAACAAGAAGATTCATCTTCCGGAACTCCGGGGGAGGAGGAGCGAGTGCTCCAGGAGGAACAATATGAAGGTTCAGCTTTCTAAATTCTTCGACAAGCGAGGGCTGAACTTTGTGAACCTGGAGGTGGTTGCAGTAAGACTTGCGGCTCAAGGCATCAGCCATTACATTAGCCTTGCCGGGGGTATAAGACATACCCACGTCAAAGTCTGCAATAGTCTCCATCCATCTTTGCTGGCGGAGGTTCAGATCTGGCTGAGTAAACAGATACTTCAGACTTTGGTGGTCGGTGAAGATCTCGCAACGATTACCGAGAAGGTAATGTCGCCACTGCTTCAGTGCATGAATGACAGCAGCAAGCTCGAGGTCGTGAACTGGGTAGTTTTCTTCGTGAGGGCGTAGTTGACGAGAGGCATAAGCAATCACTCTACGCACTTGCATTAGGACACAGCCTAATCCTTGACGAGAAGCGTCGCAGTAAATGACGAAGTCCTTCTTAGTATCAGGTGGAGCAAGCACTGGGGCAGAAGTCAACTTGTCTTTGAGTGCCTGGAAACTTTCCTGACACTTGTCTGTCCATTCGAACTTGACACCCTTATGCAACAGATTAGTCAGAGGCCTGGCAATCTTGGAGAAGTTCTCGACGAATCGACGGCAATAGCTGGCGAGACCGAGAAAACTTTGGACTTGCTTGACATTCTTCGGAGGAGTCCAATCGAGAATAGCCTGAACTCGTTCAGGGTTGACGGCAATACCATCCTTGGAGATGACATGCCCAAGATAGGTTACTTCGGGGAGCCAAAATTCACACTTGGAATACTTAGCATACAGTTGGTGCTCTCGAAGCTTTTCTAGCACAAGACGAAGATGTCCAGCATGTTCTTCCTCATTCTTGGAAAATACAAGGATATCGTCCAGATAAACCACGACGAACTTGTCGAGGTAATCCATGAATATATAGTTCATCAAACGAGAGAAGGTGGCGGGAGCATTCGTTAAGTTGAATGACATGACAGTGTACTCGTATGATCCATACCGAGTCACGAAGGCGGTTTTTGGGATATCCTCTTCACGAACATGGATCTGGTGGTAACCCAACCTCAAATCGAGTTTGGAGAACACTGAAGAGCCAGCTAGTTGATCATAAAGATCATTGATCCGAGGAAGAGGATATTTATTCTGAATGGTAGCTTGGTTTATAGGACGGTAGTCTTGGACTAATCGGTTTGTCCCATCCTTTTTCTTAACAAAGAGAGAAGGTGCTCCCCAAGGAGAGCAACTTGGGCGAATGAAACCTTTTACAAGAGATTTGTCGATTTCCTCCTTAAGCTCAATGAGTTCATGCGGCGGCATCTTATAGGGTCGTTTAGCTATAGGGGTGGTGCCGGGTTTCAAGTCGATGATGAATACGACAGCTCTAGCAGGGGGAATCCCTGGAAGTTCTTCCGGGAAGACGTCTTGGAATTCACGAACGACGGGAATGTTTTCAATGCCCTCGAGTGGTGCAGCGTTCAATGCATTCAAGGCATAAAGCCGTACCTCGGCGTTCTGAACTAGATGAGCTTGGTAAGCTATTATTTCGTCAGAAGGGTGTAGCAGATGGACGACCTTAGTGGCGCAAACTATAGAAGCAGTATGCGCTTTCAACCAATCCATTCCCAGAATGAGGTCGATGTTAGACGACTTCGGGATAATGGGAGAGGCATAGAATTCCAGCCCTTCGATTTCCACGGGGACATCGATGCCAACCAGCGAGGTTTGACATTGTCCCACGGGGTTTTTTACCAATATCGAAGTGTTCATCTCCTCACATTTAACGTCATGCTTGTATGCAAAATCTTCTGACATGAATGAATGTGATGCTCCTGAATCGAATAAAACAGATGCAGGTACTGAGTTTACGAGGAGTGTACCCATCACGGTAGCAGGCTAGTCTAGAACTTCATTGAGATCAACGTGGTTGGCATGAACACGACCATAAGACTTGGCATTGTTGTTGCGAGGCTGGTTGCTGCCACGGCCAGCTGTGGGGAGGGCCAGTTGATTCTGGTTCTGATTCTGATAGCAGTTCCTGGCAAGGTGACCAGGTTGGCCACACTTGTAGCACTGTCCATTATTGAGAACAGGAGCTTGGGGTGGTGGAGCTGGAAGCCTTGGCTGCCTAGTCGGTGGAGCAGGCAGACGAGGTGCAACATAGGACTGCCTTGGGGCAGGTGCATTCGTCTGGTCCATGCTATTGGGAATCCATATCTTGCGCTTCTGCGAGGACGGGCCCGAAGATGAGCCCGTGTCACGGTTGCGCCTGTGAGAGCTCTGGTATTCCTGCAGACCAGTTTCGACATTGATGGCTTTGTTCACCAGAGTGGCGAAATCAGCAAAGTCATGTACTAGAAGTGCGAGCTTGATGTCAGCTTGAAGGCCATCACGGAACTTCTCCTGTCTGCGTGCATCAGTAGCAATGTCCTCTTCAGCATAGCGGGACAAGTCCATAAACTCCCGCTGATAAGCTTCCACCGTTTTGTTGCCTTGGGTGAGGTTGCGGAACTCACGCTTCTTCCGGTCCATGACTCCCTGAGGAATGAAGCGAGCACGGAAGGCAGCTTGGAAGTCTGGCCAGGTGATGATTGTTCCAGCTGGCAGAGTACGCCTGTGGCTGTCCCACCATTGAGCTGCGGGTCCTTTCAGGAAGAAGGAAGCAAAGGTGACATAGCTGGCAGGGGCTACATCAGCAGACTCCATCTCATAGGTGATGTCACGGAGCCAGTCATCAGCATCCAGAGGCTGAGTTGAGCTGCGGTACACGGTTGGGTTGAGGCGCATGAAATCCTGCAGAGTCACTTGGGTTGGCTGCTGGTTCATATTGGGGCGAGGAAACTGAGCCATAATATTCTCCATGAACTGACGATTCAGCTCAAACTGTTGCATCATCCCAGCCATGTACTCAGGCGGTGGTGGGGCGTTGCCACCACGACCACGACCACCTGGTCTAACCATCCTGCTAATATATAACAGGGGTAGTTCAGCATTGAGAAATTTGCAAAGACAAGAATCATTCATGATGAAACATGCACAACGAAAGCAGCACGATAGATACTACATAGTAGTCGGCATATCTTACAAAAGAGATCATGCATAGAGTTCGTTACACAGAGTTCGGTACATAGGCTAAGACATCATAGGCGGCACACAGGCTCGCGGCGAATGCATCTAACACTAACAAGCAAGTCTACATCAGTCCCATGCGGTACTGCGGAGGTAGGTGTAGCCCGACAGCTGGTAGTGACGCGAAGGGAAGACCTCCACGCGAGTAGCCTGGGGTCCGCGGATACTCTGGTGCGGAACCCGATGCGCAGGTGGCAGGAGAGGACCCAAGTGCAGGAGAGTAGCCTCCCACATCTGGCCAGCCGACGCCCTGGGGCATCACGGTCCGGGCAGGGTAGATCGCAGAACGCGACAGATCACCAGAGCGGACAGAGGGGTGCAACAGCGTCAGAGCACGATACAGGTGCTGACGGGTGGTGTACAACTCGTGGCGAAGAGCTCGGTTAGCTCTATCCAGCCCATCAGCATGCAGAACCAGGTTCTGATGGTAGAAGGGCTCTCGGGTGACAGTGGAGTAGGCAGCAGTGTAGTATCCCTCCGCACCAACATCGGATGCGATAGCAATGTGCCTGAAGGGGGAGGTGTCCAACTCCTGATACTCTCCACGAAGACGTGTCAGAGCAGCATAAGCAGCATCGTGGACCGCCATATCGATAGTCACTCCAACACCATGAGCAGTGTGCAGCACGGTAGTGGAGTCATACTCCCGAGAGTAGAGGTGGACGATGGCACGGTACTGCTCCTGGTTGAAGTCCTGATACTCCTCATAGACGGTGTACTCAGGGTGCCAGCGATAACCCAGATAGGTCATCATCTCAACCAACACAGCAGGTGATCCTGAGGCACCAATGGCCGTCGTGTGGCGCACGACCTGCCTCGTGGGTTCCATCTGAAAACAAAGATGTTTTCACAGGAGTCAAATGACAATGTGGATAATGTTCAAATACTACTCTAAAGAATAACTAGGGCTTATCCAACTTTGGGGTGAACGTGGTCACGGGATCCTAGTGTTAGAGTTAGTAAAATCGTTTAACCCGAGTAGGAGAGAGTTCAGAGTCCCAGAGTAAGGATCGAGGAGTAAAAGATCCTAATACCACCCAGATGGCGATGTGGGCCCGTAAGGCACACAGCCATGTTAGTAAAAGTTTTTGTAATGTCTAGACTCAACTTCGGCCAAGGAGTGTGGAAGGGGGATTCCTACAGGCAGTCGGCTCTGATACCAACTTGTGACGCCCCCGATTCAATCGTACACTAATCATACACGCAAACGTGTACGATCAAGATCAGGGACTCACGGGAAGATATCACAACACAACTCTACAAATAAAATAAGTCATACAAGCATCATATTACAAGCCAGGGGCCTCGAGGGCTCGAATACAAGAGCTCGATCATAGACGAGTCAGCGGAAGCAACAATATCTGAGTACAGACATAAGTTAAACAAGTTTGCCTTAAGAAGGCTAGCACAAACTGGGATACAGATCGAAAGAGGCGCATGCCTCCTGCCTGGGATCCTCCTAACTACTCCTGGTCGTCGTCAGCGGGCTGCACGTAGTAGTAGGCACCTCCGGTGTAGTAGGAGTCGTCGTCGACGGTGGCGTCTGGCTCCTGGGCTCCAACATCTGGTTGCGACAACCAGGTAGAAGGGATAGGGGAAAAGAGGGAGAAAGCAACCGTGAGTACTCATCCAAAGTACTCGCAAGCAAGGAGCTACACTACATATGTATGCATTGGTATCAACTGGAATAAGGGTATTATATGTGGACTGAACTGCAGAAAGCCGGATAAGAGGGGGATAGCTAGTCCTTTCGAAGACTACGCTTCTGGCAGCCTCCGTCTTGCAGCATGTAGAAGAGAGTAGACTGAAGACCTCCAAGTAGCATCGTATAGCATAATCCTAACCGATGATCCTCCCCTCATCACCCTGTGAGAGAGCGATCACCGGTTGTATCTGGCACTTGGAAGGGTGTGTTTTATTAAGTATCTGGTTCTAGTTGTCATAAGGTCAAGGTACGACTCCAAGTCGTCCTATTACCGAAGATCACGGCTATTCGAATAGATTAACTTCCCTGCAGGGGTGCACCACATAACCCAACACGCTCGATCCCATTTGGCCGGACACACTTTCCTGGGTCATGCCCGGCCTCGGAAGATCAACACGTCGCAGCCCTACCTAGGCGCAACAGAGAGGTCAGCACGCCGGTCTAAATCCTATGGCGCAGGGGTCTGGTCCCATCGCCCATTGCACACTTGCACGTTGCGTACGCGGCCGGAGAGCAGACCTAGCAACCTCCATTACAAAGGAAGTTGCGTTACGCGGTCCAACCCAGCGCGCGCCACTCAGTCACTGACGTCACGAAGGCTTCGGCTGATACCACGACGTCGAGTGCCCATAACTGTTCCCGCGTAGATGGTTAGTGTGTATAGGCCAGTAGCCAGACTCAGATCAAATACCAAGATCTCGTTAAACATGTTAAGTATCCGCGAATGCCGACCAGGGCCAGGCCCACCTCTCTCCTAGGTGGTCTCAACCTGCCCTGTCGTTCCGCCTCAAAGTAACAGTCGGGGGCCGTCGGGAACTCAGGCCCACCACTACCTGGATGGAGCCACCTGCCCCTTCAGCCCCCATCTCCAAACAGTATCACCGGTAATGTAACAGTGTAAAGTATATAGTATATGCCCGTGATCACCTCCCGAGTGATCACGGCCCGATAGTATAGCATGGAAGACGGACAAGAATGTAGGGCCACTGATGATAAACTAGCATCCTATACTAAGCATCTAGGATTGCAGGTAAGGTATCAACAGTTGTAGCAACAATGACAGGCTATGCATCAGGATAGGATTAACGGAAAAGCGGTAACATGCTACACTACTCTAATGCAAGCAGTATAGAGAAGAGTAGGCGATATCTGGTGATCAAGGGGGGGGGCTTGCCTGGTTGCTCTGGCAAGAGAGAGGGGTCGTCAACACCGTAGTCGTACTGGGTAGCAGCGGTGTCGGTCTCGGTGTCTAGCGAGAGAAAAGGGGGAAGAAACAATAAATATAATACAAACAAATGCATGACGATGCATGACATGACAAAGCGTGATGCTAGGTGTGCCCTAACGCGGTACGAGGTGGTACCGGTGAAGGGGGAAACATCCGGGAAAGTATCCCCGGTGTTTCGCGTTTTCGAACAGACGAGCCGGAGGGGGGAAAGTTGCGTGTTTGCTATGCTAGGGATGCGTGGCGGATGAACGGGCTGCTTATCCGGATTCGTCTCGTCGTTCTGAGCAACTTTCATGTACAAAGTTTTTCCATCCGAGCTATGGTTTATTTTATATTAATTTTAAAAGATTTAAATCATTTTTAGGATTTACTTAATTATTTAAATCAACATTATCCAGAATAGTGTTTGCTGGCATCATCATGACCTCAGCATGACGTCAGCAGTTGACCTGGTCAACCTGACAGGTGGGTCCCACCTATTAGTGACCCATTCTAATTAGACACGTCAATTAACCTAATCAGAATTAATTAAGGGGGGTGGGCCCCACTGTCATTGACTACTTAGTTAATTAACTAACAGTTTAATTAGTTTAGTTAATTGATTAGTTTAATTAATCAAAATTAATTAAGTTAATTAAATCATTAATTAATTAATTAATTAACATTTTTATTAATTATTTACTTTTAATTCTTTTTTTGTTTTCATTTTCGTTCTGGGTGTGGGCCCTGGCTGTCATTGGCCCATAGGCCAATCGGGGCGGGTGCGGGCGGTGTGACGCTTGCGGGCGCGGGCGCCCGGACTGGGTGCGGCCAGTCGGTGCCTCGGCGAGGGGAGGACGCCGGCGCGGCGCCGGCCGACGACGACATGGCAGCGGAGAGGCCACGGCGGGGCGAGGCTATGGTGATGCGGGCGGTGCCGGTGCGCCGGGACGGTGTGTCGGGGCGGACGAGGCGAGGCCGGGGCGCAGAGGAGGCGAGGGCGCGCACGGGCAGCTGCGGATACGCACGGGGGAGGGGGACGGCGAGCAGCACTGCCGTACGGTGTGGCCTGGCCAAGGAAGACGGGCGTGCAGCGCGGTCATCGCGGGGGCGCACGGGAGCGCGCAGGCGCGCGCTGGGTTGAGCAGGGGCGAATGGGGCACGGGCAGCGCGCGTGTGGAGGCACGCCGGCCAAGGCGAGGCCATGGTGAGCAGGGGCGCGAGTGCGTCGCGCACACGGGACGACACGGGCGCGTGTGCCGACGTGGAGCTGCGGGACGAGGGAGCAGCGGGGGAGAGGGAGGGAGCGAGGAGACGAGCGTGGCGGCGGGGCTCACGTTGCCGGTAGGGGAGTGGCAGCGGGAGGTTGAGGAGGAAGACGGCGACGACGTCGTAGAGGAGGCAGGCCGGTGGGGTGGAGGAAGCAGTCCGGCTGGGGGGGAGCTTCGGGGGCCGGCGTCGGCGTCGACGTGCAGGGGCGAGGGGATCGGGAGTCCTCCCGATCCAGATCCAGCGGGGGGGGTGGAGTGGTGCGAGTGGGGGGGGAGCGAGTGGGGGGGTTGTTAGGTTAGGGTTCGGGTGAGGGAGTGAATAAGGAGGGGGTAGTGGGCCGGCCGTCTGGGCCTGGAGGGCGAATGGGCCGGCCCGCTGGGTCTGCTGGCCCGGGGGGTCTTCCTCTCTTCTTTCTTCCAATTTTAGTTTTAGTTTTTCTGTTTTGTTTTTATCTATTTGCTTTTCTGTTTTAAATCATTTTAAATTATTTAGACATTTTATAAAAATGTGTTTGCTGCACCATAATTACCTTTGTAATATTTGGCAACCACCGAACATTTTTGTTTCAATTTTTGAAAACTTTTATTGTCGACATTAATTTTAAATTTGAATTTGACGTGGTTTGAACTAACGGACATTTAGCAATAGTAATTGGGATGACATGGCATGATTAGCGTGGGATTACTATAGCAAGATTATCCGGGCGTTACAAATCTCCTCCACTACAAGAAATCTCGTCCCGAGATTTAGGAGGTAGAAGGAAACAGTGCGGGGTATTCATCATGCAGGCGGTCCTCGTGTTCCCAAGTGGCTTCGTCTTCAGAGTGATTCGACCACTGGACTTTGAGGAACTTGATCGCCTTCTGACGTGTGCGGCGTTCAGCTTGGTCAAGAATGCGGATCGGATGCTCTTTATAGGAGAGGTCCTGTTGCAATTCGAGCACTTCATGATCCACTGCTCATATTGGATCCTTGAAGCAACGACGGAGTTGTGACACATGGAACACATCGTGAACGTGAGAAAGGTTCGACGGAAGCTCCAGTTGATATGCCACTTTTCCACGCCTTTTGAGAATAGTGAAGGGACCGATATAGCGAGGAGCTAGCTTGCCCTTGATCCCGAAGCGGTGAGCACCCTTCATTGGTGTAACTCGAAGATAAGCCTTTTCGCCAGGTTGATAGACCATGTCTTGGTGATGACGGTCATACTGACTTTTCTGACGTGACTGAGCAGTCTTGAGATTCTCGCGAATAATGCGAACTTGTTCTTCGGCCTGTTGGATAATATCCGGACCGAAGAGTGGACGTTCCCCAGTTTCTGACCAGTTCAGAGGGGTTCGACACTTTCGTCCATATAGCACTTCGAAGGGGGACATCTTCAGACTAGCTTGATAGCTATTATTATAAGAGAACTCGCATATGGAAGAGATTCCTCCCATTTCTTGCCGAAGGAAATTACACAAGCTCGAAGCATGTCTTCGAGAACTTGGTTGACACGTTCAACCTGTCCTTGCGACTGAGGATGAAACGCAGTACTGAACGACAGATGAGTTCCCATAGCTTCTTGGAAACTTGCCCAAAATCTTGAAGTGAATAAGCTGCCACGGTCTGAACTGATAACCAGTGGAATACCGTGAAGTGAAACAATTCTGGCCATGTAGAGAGTAGCAAGCTGACTAGCAGTGATTGTCTCTTTGACCGCCAGAAAATGGGCAACTTTAGAAAGCCGGTCAATGACGACAAGAATAGCATCATTACCTTTCTGCGATTTGGGAAATCCAGTGACGAAGTCCATTTCAACATGGTCCCATTTCCATTCAGGAATAGAGATAGGTTGCAGAGTTCCAGCAGGCCTTTGATGCTCTGCTTTGATACGGCGGCAAACGTCACACTCAGCAACATAACGAGCAATGTCCTGCTTCATATTAGACCACCAGAATCTTTGACGAATATCCTGGTACATCTTTGTACTACCAGGATGGATGGACAGAGGCGTATCATGAGCTTCTTGCATAACCCTTTTAGTCTTATCCAGGTTTTTCTTCGAACATGGTACCACTAGGCGGCCTTTGAAGTACAAGGCGCCATCGTCGGCGATAGTGAAGAATGAGGGCTTTCCTTCTGCTAGATGGCGTTTAATCTTATGGACTTCAGAGTCATAACCTTGAATAGTCTTTATACCAGCTACGAGATCTGGTACGACAGCCAGGGTATTTAGAGAACCCTTAGTAACAACAAGAAGATTCATCTTGCGGAACTCTGGGGGAGGGGGAGCGAGTGCTCCAGGAGGAACAATATGAAGGTTCAGCTTTCTAAATTCTTCGACAAGCGAGGGCTGAACTTTGTGAACCTGGAGGTGGTTGCAGTAAGACTTGCGGCTCAAGGCATCAGCCATTACATTAGCCTTGCCGGGGGTATAGGATATACCCACGTCAAAGTCTGCAACAGTCTCCATCCATCTCTGCTGACGGAGGTTCAGATCTGGCTGAGTAAACAGATACTTCAGACTTTGGTGGTCGGTGAAGATCTCGCAACGATTACCGAGAAGGTAATGTCGCCACTGCTTCAGTGCATGAATGACAGCAGCAAGCTCGAGGTCGTGAACTGGGTAGTTTTCTTCGTGAGGGCGCAGTTGACGAGAGGCATAAGCAATCACTCTGCGCTCTTGCATTAGGACACAGCCTAATCCTTGACGGGAAGCGTCGCAGTAAATGACGAAGTCCTTCTTAGTATCAGGTGGAGCAAGCACTGGGGCAGAAGTCAACTTGTCTTTGAGCGCCTGGAAACTTTCCTGACACTTGTCTGTCCATTCGAACTTGACACCCTTATGCAACAGATTAGTCAGAGGCCTGGCAATCTTGGAGAAGTTCTCGACGAATCGACGGCAATAGCTGGCGAGACCGAGAAAACTTCGGACTTGCTTGACATTCTTCGGAGGAGTCCAATCGAGAATAGCCTGAACTCGTTCAGGGTTGACGGCAATACCATCCTTGGAGATGACATGCCCAAGATAGGTTACTTCGGGGAGCCAGAATTCACACTTGGAATACTTAGCATACAGTTGATGCTCTCGAAGCTTTTCCAGCACAAGACGAAGATGTTCAGCATGTTCTTCCTTCGTTCTTGGAAAATACAAGGATATCGTCCAGATAAACCACGACGAACTTGTCGAGGTAATCCATGAATATATAGTTCATCAGACGAGAGAAGGTGGCGGGAGCATTCGTTAAGCCGAATGACATGACGGTGTACTCGTATGATCCATACCGAGTCACGAAGGCGGTTTTTGGGATATCCTCTTCACGAACACGGATCTGGTGGTAACCCAACCTCAAGTCGAGTTTGGAGAACACTGATGAGCCAGCCAGTTGATCATAAAGATCATTGATCCGAGGAAGAGGATATTTATTCTGAATGGTAGCTTGGTTTATAGGACGGTAGTCTTGGACTAATCGGTTTGTCCCATCCTTCTTCTTAACAAAGAGAGAAGGTGCTCCCCAAGGAGAGCAACTTGGGCGAATGAAACCTTTGACAAGAGATTTGTCGATTTCCTCCTTAAGCTCAATGAGTTCATGCGGCGGCATCTTATAGGGTCGTTTAGCTATAGGGGTGGTGCCGGGTTTCAAGTCGATGATGAATTCGACAGCTCTAGCAGGGGGAATCCCTGGAAGTTCTTCTGCGAAGACGTCTTGGAATTCACGAACAATGGGAATGTTTTCAATGCCCTCGAGTGGTGCAGCGTTCAACGCATTCAAGGCATAAAGCCGTGCCTCGGCGTTCTGAACTAGATGAGCTTGGTAAGCTATTATTTCGTCAGAAGGGTGTAGCAGATGGACGACCTTAGTGGCGCAAACTATAGAAGCAGTATGCGCTTTCAACCAATCCATTCCCAGAATGAGGTCGATGTTAGACGACTTTAGGATAATGGGAGAGGCATAGAATTCCAGCCCTTCGATTTCCACGGGGACATCGATGCCAACCAGTGAGGTTTGACATTGTCCCACGGGGTTTTTTACCAATACCGAAGTGTTCATCTCCTCACATTTAACGTCATGCTTGTATGCAAAATCTTCTGACATGAATGAATGTGATGCTCCTGAATCGAATAAAACAGATGCAGGTACTGAGTTTACGAGGAGTGTACTCATCACGGTAGCAGGCTAGTCTAGAACTTCATTGAGATCAACGTGGTTGGCATGAACACGACCATAAGACTTGGCATTGTTGTTGCGAGGCTGGTTGCTTGCCACGGCCAGCTGTGGGGAGGGCCAGTTGATTCTGGTTCTGATTCTGATAGCAGTTCCTGGCAAGGTGACCAGGTTGGCCACACTTGTAGCACAGTCCATTATTGGAGGGAACAGGAGCTTGGGGTGGTGGAGCTGGAAGCCTTGGCTGCCTAGTCGGTGGAGCAGGCAGACGAGGTGCAACATAGGACTGCCTTGGGGCAGGTGCATTCGGCTGGTACATGCTATTGGGAATCCATATCTTGCGCTTCTGCGAGGACGGGCCCGAAGATGAGCCCGTGTCACGGTTGCGCCTGTGAGAGCTCTGGTATTCCTGCAGACCAGTTTCGACATTGATGGCTTTGTTCACCAGAGTGGCGAAATCAGCAAAGTCATGTACTAGAAGTGCGAGCTTGATGTCAGCTTGAAGGCCATCACGGAACTTCTCCTGTCTGCGTGCATCAGTAGCAATGTCCTCTTCAGCATAGCGGGACAAGTCCATAAACTCCCGCTGATAAGCTTCCACCGTTTTGTTGCCTTGGGTGAGGTTGCGGAACTCACGCTTCTTCCGATCCATGACTCCCTGAGGAATGAAGCGAGCACGGAAGGCAGCTTGGAAGTCTGGCCAGGTGATGATTGTTCCAGCTGGCAGAGTACGCCTGTGGCTGTCCCACCATTGAGCTGCGGGTCCTTTCAGGAAGAAGGAAGCAAAGGTGACATAGCTGGCAGGGGCTACATCAGCAGACTCCATCTCATAGGTGATGTCACGGAGCCAGTCATCAGCATCCAGAGGCTGATTTGAGCTGCGGTACACGGTTGGGTTGAGGCGCATGAAATCCTGCAGAGTCACTTGGGTTGGCTGCTGGTTCATATTGGGGCGAGGAAACTGAGCCATAATATTCTCCATGAACTGACGATTCAGCTCACACTGTTGCATCATCCCAGCCATGTACTCAGGCGGTGGTGGGGCGTTGCCACCACGACCACGACCACCTGGTCTAACCATCCTGCTAATATATAACAGGGGTAGTTCAGCATTGAGAAATTTGCAAAGACAAGAATCGTTCATGATGAAACATGCACAACGAAAGCAGCACGATAGATACTACATAGTAGTCGGCATATCTTACAAAAGAGATCATGCATAGAGTTCGTTACACAGAGTTCGGCACATAGACTAAGACATCATAGATGGCACACAGGCTCGCGGCGAATGCATCTAACACTAACAAGCAAGTCTACATCAGTCCCATGCGGTACTACGGAGGTAGGTGTAGCCCGACAGCTGGTAGTGACGCGAAGGGAAGACCTCCACGCGGGTAGCCTGGGGTCCGCGGATACTCTGGTGCGGAACCCGATGCGCAGGTGGCAGGAGAGGACCCAGTGCAGGAGAGTGGCCTCCCACATCTGGCCAGCCGACGCCCTGGGGCATCACGGTCCGGGCAGGGTAGATCGCAGAACGCGACAGATCACCAGAGCGGACAGAGGGGTGCAACATCGTCAAAGCACGATACAGGTGCTGACGGGTGGTGTACAACTCGTGGCGAAGAGCTCGGTTAGCTCTATCCAGCCCATCAGCATGCAGAACCAGGTTCTGATGGTAGAAGGGCTCTCGGGTGACAGTGGAGTAGGCAGCAGTGTAGTATCCCTCCGCACCAACATCGGATGCGATAGCAATGTGCCTGAAGGGGGAGGTATCCAACTCCTGATACTCTCCACGAAGACGTGTCAGAGCAGCATAAGCAGCATCGTGGACCGCCATATCGATAGTCACTCCAACACCATGAGCAGTGTGCAGCACGGTAGTGGAGTCATACTCCCGAGAGTAGAGGTGGACGATGGCACGGTACTGCTCCTGGTTGAAGTCCTGATACTCCTCATAGACGGTGTACTCAGGGTGCCAGCGATAACCCAGATAGGTCATCATCTCAACCAACACAGCAGGTGATCCTGAGGCACCAATGGCCGTCGTGTGGCGCACGACCTGCATCGTGGGTTCCATCTGAAAACAAAGATGTTTTCACAGGAGTCAAATGACAATGTGGATAATGTTCAAATACTACTCTAAAGAATAACTAGGGCTTATCCAACTTTGGGGTGAACGTGGTCACGGGATCCTAGTGTCAGAGTTAGTAAAATCGTTTAACCCGAGTAGGAGAGAGTTCAGAGTCCCAGAGTAAGGATCGAGGAGTAAAAGATCCTAATACCACCCAGATGGCGATGTGGGCCCGTAAGGCACACAGCCATGTTAGTAAAAGTTTTTGTAATGTCTAGACTCAACTTCGGCCAAGGAGTGTGGAAGGGGGATTCCTACAGGCAGTCGGCTCTGATACCAACTTGTAACGCCCCCGATTCAATCGTACACTAATCATACACGCAAACGTGTACGATCAAGATCAGGGACTCACGGGAAGATATCACAACACAACTCTACAAATAAAATAAGTCATACAATCATCATATTACAAGCCAGGGCCTCGAGGGCTCGAATACAAGAGCTCGATCATAGACGAGTCAGCGGAAGCAACAATATCTGAGTACAAACATAAGTTAAACAAGCTTGCCTTAAGAAGGATAGCACAAACTGGGATACAGATCGAAAGAGGCGCATGCCTCCTGCCTGGGATCCTCCTAAACTACTCCTGGTCGTCGTCAGCGCGCAACACGTAGTAGTAGGCACCTCCGGTGTAGTAGGAGTCGTCGTCGAGGGTGGCGTCTGGCTCCTGGGCTCCAACATCTGGTTGCGACAACCAGGTAGAAGGGATAGAGGGAAAAGAAGGAGAAAGCAACCGTGAGTACTCATCCAAAGTACTCGCAAGCAAGGAGCTACACTACATATGTATGCATTGGTATCAACTGGAATAAGGCTATTATATGTGGACTGAACTGCAGAAAGCCGGGATAAGGGGGGTAGCTAGTCTTTTTGAAGACTACGCTTCTGGCAGCATCCGTCTTGCAACATGTAGAAGAGAGTAGACTGAAGACCTCCAAGTAGCATCGTATAGCATAATCCTAACCGATGATCCTCCCCTCATCACACTGTGAGAGAGCGATCACCGGTTGTATCTGGCACTTGGAAGGGTGTGTTTTATTAAGTATCTGGTTCTAGTTGTCATAAGGTCAAGGTACGACTCCAAGTCGTCCTATTACCGAAGATCACGTCTATTCGAATAGATTAACTTCCCTGCAGGGGTGCACCACATAACCCAACACGCTCGATCCCATTTGGCCGGACACACTTTCCTGGGTCATGCCCGGCCTCGGAAGATCACACGTCGCAGCCCTACCTAGGCGCAACAGAGAGGTCAGCATGCCGGTCTAAATCCTATGGCGCAGGGGTCTGGGCCCATCGCCCATTGCACACCTGCATGTTGCGTACGCGGCCGGAGAGCAGACCTAGCAACCTCCATTACAAAGGAAGTTGCGTTACGCGGTCCAACCCAGCGCGCGCCACTCAGTCACTGACGTCACGAAGGCTTCGGCTGATACCACGACGTCGAGTGCCCATAACTGTCCCCGCGTAGATGGTTAGTGTGTATAGGCCAGTAGCCAGACTCAGATCAAATACCAAGATCTCGTTAAACATGTTAAGTATCCGCGAACGCCGACCAGGGCCAGACCCACCTCTCTCCTAGGTGGTCTCAACCTGCCCTGTCGTTCCGCCTCAAAGTAACAGTCGGGGGCCGTCGGGAACTCAGGCCCACCACTACCTGGATGGAGCCACCTGCCCCTTCAGCCCCCATCTCCAAACAGTATCACCGGTAATGTAACAGTGTAAAGTATATAGTATATGCCCGTGATCACCTCCCGAGTGATCACGGCCCGATAGTATAGCATGGAAGACGGACAAGAATGTAGGGCCACTGATGATAAACTAGCATCCTATACTAAGCATCTAGGATTGCAGGTAAGGTATCAACAGTTGTAGCAACAATGACAGGCTATGCATCAGGATAGGATTAACGGAAAACCGTAACATGGTACACTACTCCTAATCAAGCAGTATAGAGGAGAGTAGGCGATATCTGGTGATCAAAGGGGGGGGGCTTGCCTGGTTGCTCTGGCAAGAGAGAGGGGTCGTCAACACCGTAGTCGTACTGGGTAGCAGCGGTGTCGGTCTCGGTGTCTAGCGAGAGAAAAGGGGGAAGAAACAATAAATATAATACAAACAAATGCATGACGATGCATGACATGACAAAGCGTGATGCTAGGTGTACCCTAACGCGGTACGAGGTGGTACCGGTGAAGGGGGGAAACATCCGGGAAAGTATCCCCGGTGTTTCGCGTTTTCGGACAGACGAGCCGGAGGGGGGAAAGTTGTGTGTTTGCTATGCTAGGGATGCGTGGCGGATGAACGGGCTGCGTATCCGGATTCGTCTCGTCGTTCTGAGCAACTTTCATGTACAAAGTTTTTCCATCCGAGCTATGGTTTATTTTATATTAATTTTAAAAGATTTAAATCATTTTTAGGATTTACTTAATTATTTAAATCAACATTATCCAGAATAGTGTTTGCTGACATCATCATGACCTCAGCATGATGTCAGCAGTTGACCTGGTCAACTTGACAAGTGGGTCCCACCTATTAGTGACCCATTCTAATTAGACACGTTAATTAACCTAATCAGAATTAATTAAGGGGGGTGGGCCCCACTGTCATTGACTACTTAGTTAATTAACTAACAGTTTAATTAGTTTAGTTAATTGATTAGTTTAATTAATCAAAATTAATTAAGTTAATTAAATCTTTAATTAATTAATTAATATTTTTATTAATTATTTACTTTTAATTCTTTTTTTGTTTTCATTTTCGTTCTGGGCGTGGGCCCTGGCTGTCATTGGCCCATAGGCCAACCGGGGCGGGTGCGGGCGGTGTGACGCTGCGGGCGCGGGCGCCCGGACTGGGTGCGGCCAGTCGGTGCCATGGCAAGGGAAGGACGCCGGCGCGGCGCCGGCCGGCGACGACATGGCAGCGGAGAGGCCACGGCGGGGCGAGGCTATGGTGATGCAGGCGGTGCCGGTGCGCTGGGACGGTGTGTCGGGGCGGACGAGGCGAGGCCGGGGCGCAGAGGAGGCGAGGGCGCGCACGGGCGGCTGCGGATACGCACGGGGGAGGGGCGGCGAGCAGCACTGCCGTGTAGCGTGGCCTGGCCAAGGAAGACGGGCGCGCAGCACGGTCATCGCGGGGGCGCACGGGAGCGCGCAGGCGCGCGCTGGGTCGAGCAGGGGCGAACGGGGCGCGGGCAGCGCGTGTGCGGAGGCACGCCGGCCAAGGCGAGGCCACGGTGAGCAGGGGCGCGAGTGCGTCGCGCACACGGGACGGCACGGGCGCGCGTGCCGGCGTGGAGCTGCGGGACGAGGGAGCAGCGGGGGAGAGGGAGGGAGCGAGGAGACGAGCGTGGCGGCGGGGCTCACGTTGCCGGTAGGGGAGTGGCAGCGGGGGGTTGAGGAGGAAGACGGCGAGAACGTCGTAGAGGAGGCAGGCCGGTGGGGTGGAGGAAGCAGTCCGGCGGGGGGGGGGGGGGAGCTCCGGGCGCCGGCGTCGGCGTCGACGTGCAGGGGCGAGGGGATCGGGAGTCCTCCCGATCCAGGTCCAGCGGGGGTGGAGTGGTGCGAGTGGGGGGAGCGAGTGGGGGGTGGTTAGGTTAGGGTTTGGGTGAGGGAGTGGATAAGGAGGGGGTAGTGGGCCAGCCGGCTAGGCCTGGAGGGCGAATGGGCCGGCCCGCTGGGTCTACTGGCCCGGGGGGGTCTTCCTCTCTCCTTTCTTCCAATCTATTTGCTTTTCTGTTTTAAATCATTTTAAATTATTTAGACATTTTATAAAAATGTGTTTGCTGCACCATAATTACCTTTGTAATATTTGGCAACCACCGAACATTTTTGTTTCAATTTTTGAAAACTTTTATTGTCGACATTAATTTTAAATTTGAATTTGACACGGTTTGAACTAACGGACGTTTAGCAATAGTAATCGGGATGACGTGGCATGATTAGCGTGGGATTACTGTAGCAAGATTATCCGGGCATTACAATGTCTATGGTCAGGAAACATAACCATATTTGATCAACGGGCTAGTCAAGTAGAGGCATACTAGTGACAATCTGTTTGTCTATGTATTCACACATGTATTATATTTCCGGTTAATACAATTCTAGCATGAATAATAAACATTTATCATGATATAAGGAAATAAATAATAACTTTATTATTTCCTCTAGGGCATATTTCCTTCAGTCTCGCACTTGCACTAGAGTCAATAATCTAGATTACACAGTAATGATTCTAACACCCATGGAGCCTTGGTGCTGATCATGTTTTTCTCGTGGAAAAGGCTTAGTCAATGGGTCTGCAACATTTAGATCCGTATGTATCTTGCAAATTTCTATGTCTCCCACCTGGACTAGATCCCAGATGGAATTGAAGCGTCTCTTGATGTGCTTGGTTCTCTTGTGAAATCTGAATTCCTTCGCCAAGGCAATTGCACCAGTATTGTCACAAAAGATTTTCATTGGACCCGATGCACTAGGTATGACACCTAGATCGGATATGAACTCCTTCATCCAGACTCCTTCATTTGCTGCTTCCGAAGCAGCTATGCACTCCGCTTCACATGTAGATCCCGCCACAACGCTTTGTTTAGAACTGCACCAACTGACAGCTCCACCGTTTAATGTAAACACGTATCCGGTTTGCGATTTAGAATCGTCTGGATCAGTGTCAAAGCTTGCATCAACGTAACCGTTTACGATGAGCTCTTTGTCACCTCCATAAACGAGAAACATATCCTTAGTACTTTTCAGGTATTTCAGGATGTTCTTGACCGCTGTCCAGTGATCCACTCCTGGATTACTTTGGTACCTCCGTGCTAGACTTATAGCAAGGCACACATCAGGTCTGGTACACAGCATTGCATACATGATAGAGCCTATGGCTGAAGCATAGGGAACATCTTTCATTTTATCTCTATCTTCTGCAATGGTCGGGCATTGAGTCTTACTCAACTTCACACCTTGTAACACAGGCAAGAACCCTTTATTTGCTTGATCCATTTTGAACTTCTTCAAAACTTTGTCAAGGTATGTGCTTTGTGAAAGTCCAATTAAGCATCTTGATCTATCTCTATAGATCTTGATGCCCAATATGTAAGCAGCTTCAACGATGTCTTTCATTGAAAAACTCTTATTCAAGTATCCCTTTATGCTATCCAGAAATTCTATATCATTTCTACTCAGCAATATGTCATCCACATATAATATCAGAAATGCTACAGAGCTCCCACTCAATTTCTTGTAAATACAGGCTTCTCCAAAAGTCTGTATAAAACCAAATGCTTTGATCACACTATCAAAGCGTTTATTCCAACTCCGAGAGGCTTGCACCAGTCCATAAATGGATCGCTGGAGCTTGCACACTTTGTTAGCTCCCTTTGGATCGACAAAACCTTCCGGTTGCATCATATACAACTCTTCTTCCAGAAATCCATTCAGGAATGCAGTTTTGACATCCATTTGCCAAATTTCATAATCATAAAATGCGGCAATTGCTAACATGATTCGGACAGACTTAAGCATCGCTACGGGTGAGAAGGTCTCATCGTAGTCAATCCCTTGAACTTGTCGAAAACCTTTTGCAACAAGTTGAGCTTTATAGACAGTAACATTACCGTCAGCGTCAGTCTTCTTCTTGAAGATCCATTTATTTTCAATTTCTTGCCGATCATCGGGCAAGTCAACCAAAGTCCATACTTTGTTCTCATACATGATTTCATGGCCTCAAGCCATTTTGCGGAATCTGGGCTCACCATCGCTTCTTCATAGTTCGCATGTTCATCATGATCTAGTAGCATGACTTCCAGAACAGGATTACCGTACCACTCTGGTGCGGATCTTACTCTGGTTGATCTACGAGGTTCAGTAGTAACTTGATCTGAAGTTCCATGATCATCATCATTAACTTCCTCACTAATTGGTGTAGGCGTCACAGAAACCGGTTTCTGTGATGAACTACTTTCCAATAGAGGAGCAGTTATAGTTACCTCATCAAGTTCCACTTTCCTCCCACTCACTTCTTTCGAGAGAAACTCCTTCTCTAGAAAGGATCCATTCTTAGCAACGAATGTCTTGCCTTCGGATCTGTGATAGAAGGTATACCCAACAGTCTCCTTTGGGTATCCTATGAAGACACATTTCTCTGATTTGGGTTCGAGCTTATCAGGTTGAAGCTTTTTCACATAAGCATCGCAGCCCCAAACTTTCAGAAACGACAACTTTGGTTTCTTGCCAAACCATAGTTCATAAGGCGTCATCTCAACGGATTTTGTTTGTGCCCTATTTAACGTGAATGCAGCCGTCTCTAAAGCATAACCCCAAAATGATAGTGATAAATCTGTAAGAGACATCATAGATCGCACCATATCTAGTAAAGTACGATTACGACGTTCGGACACACCATTACGTTGTGGTGTTCCGGGTGGCGTGAGTTGCGAAACTATTCCACATTGTTTCAAATGTAGACCAAACTCGTAACTCAAATATTCTCCTCCACGATCAGATCGTAGAAACTTTATTTTCTTGTTATGATGATTTTCAACTTCACTCTGAAATTCTTTGAACTTTTCAAATGTTTCAGACTTATGCTTCATTAAGTAGATATACCCATATCTGCTTAAATCATCTGTGAAGGTGAGAAAATAACGATATCCGCCACGAGCCTCAACATTCATCGGACCACATACATCTGTATGTATGATTTCCAACAAATCTGTTGCTCTTTCCATAGTTCCGGAGAACGGCGTTTTAGTCATCTTGCCCATGAGGCACGGTTCGCAAGTACCAAGTGATTCATAATCAAGTGGTTCCAAAAGTCCATCAGTATGGAGTTTCTTCATCGCTTTACACCGATATGACCTAAACAGCAGTGCCACAAATAAGTTGCACTATCATTATCAACTCTGCATCTTTTGGCTTCAACATTATGAATATGTGTATCACTACTATCGAGATTCATCAAAAATAGACCACTCTTCAAGGGTGGGTGACCATAAAAGATATTACTCATATAAATAGAACAACCATTATTCTCTGATTTAAATGAATAACCATCTCGCATCAAACAAGATCCAGATATAATGTTCATGCTCAACGCTGGCACCAAATAACAATTATTTAGGTCTAATACTAATCCCGAAGGTAGATGTAGAGGTAGCGTACCGAACGCGATCACATCGACTTTGGAACCATTTCCAACGCGCATCGTCACCTCGTCCTTTGCCAGTGTTCGCTTAATCTGTAGTCCCTGTTTCGAGTTGCAAATATTAGCAACAGAACCAGTATCAAATACCCAGGTGCTACTGCGAGCTCTAGTAAGGTACACATCAATAACATGTATATCACATATACCTTTGTTCACCTTGCCATCCTTCTTATCCGCCAAATACTTGGGGCAGTTCCGCTTCCAGTGACCAGTCTGCTTGCAGTAGAAGCACTCAGTCTCAGGCTTAGGTCCAGACTTGGGTTTCTTCTCCTGAGCAGCAACTTGCTTGCTGTTCTTCTTGAAGTTCCCCTTCTTTCCCTTTGCCCTTTCTTGAAACTGGTGGTCTTACTGACCATCAACACTTGATGCTCCTTCTTGATTTCTACCTCCGCAGCTTTAGCATTGCGAAGAGCTCGGGAATTGTCTTATCCATCCCTTGCATATTATAGTTCATCACGAAGCTCTTGTAGCTTGGTGGCAGTGATTGAAGAACTCTGTCAATGACACTATCAACCGGAAGATTAACTCCCAGCTGAGTCAAGTGATTATGGTACCCAGACATTCTGAGTATATGTTCACTGACAGAACTATTCTCCTCCATCTTGCAGCTATAGAACTTATTGGAGACTTCATATCTCTCAATCCGGGCATTTGCTTGAAATATTAACTTCAACTCCTGGAACATCTCATATGCTCCATGACGTTCAAAACGTCGTTGAAGTCCCGGCACTAAGCCGAAAAGCATGGCACATTGAACTATCGAGTAGTCATCAGCTTTGCTCTGCCAGACGTTCTTAACGTCGTCAGTTGCATCAGCAGCAGGCCTGGCACTCAGCGGTGCTTCCAGGACGTAATTCTTCTGTGCAGCAATGAGGATAATCCTCAAGTTACGGACCCAGTCCGTGTAATTGCTACCATCATCTTTCAACTTTGCTTTCTCAAGGAACGCATTAAAATTCAACGGAACAACAGCACGGGCCATCTATCTACAATCAAACATAGACAAGCAAGATACTATCAGGTACTAAGTTCATGATACATTTAAGTTTAATTAACTTAAGAACTCCCACTTAGAAAGACATCCCTCTAATCTTCTAAGTGATCACGTGATCCAAATCAACTAAACCATAACCGATCATCACGTGAAATGGAGTAGTTTTCAATGGTGAACATCACTATGTTGATCATATCTACTATATGATTCACGCTCGACCTTTCGGTCTCAGTGTTCCGAGGCCATATCTGCATATGCTAGGCTCGTCAAGTTTAACCTGAGTATTCTGCGTGTGCAAAACTGGCTTGCACCCGTTGTAGATGGACGTAGAGCTTATCACACCCGATCATCACGTGGTGTCTGGGCACGACGAACTTTGGCAACGGTGCATACTCAGGGAGAACACTTTTTATCTTGAAATTTAGTGAGAGATCATCTTATAATGCTACCGTCAATCAAAGCAAGATAAGATGCATAAAAGATAAACATCACATGCAATCAATATAAGTGATATGATATGGCCATCATCATCTTGTGCTTGTGATCTCCATCTCCGAAGCACCGTCATGATCACCATCGTCACCGGCGCGACACCTTGATCTCCATCGTAGCATCGTTGTCGTCTCGCCAATCTTATGCTTCCACGACTATCGCTACCGCTTAGTGATAAAGTAAAGCATTACAGGGCGATTGCATTGCATACAATAAAGCGACAACCATATGGCTCCTGCCAGTTGCCGATAACTCGGTTACAAAACATGATCATCTCATACAATAAAATTTAGCATCATGTCTTGACCATATCACATCACAACATGCCCTGCAAAAACAAGTTAGACGTCCTCTACTTTGTTGTTGCAAGTTTTACGTGGCTGCTACGGGCTTAGCAAGAACCGTTCTTACCTACGCATCAAAACCACAACGATAGTTTGTCAAGTTGGTGCTGTTTTAACCTTCGCAAGGACCGGGCATAGCCACACTAGGTTCAACTAAAGTTGGAGAAACTGACACCCGCCAGCCACCTGTGTGCAAAGCACGTCGGTAGAACCAGTCTCGCGTAAGCGTACGCGTAATGTCGGTCTGGGCCGCTTCATCCAACAATACCGCCGAACCAAAGTATGACATGCTGGTAAGCAGTATGACTTATATCGCCCACAACTCACTTGTGTTCTACTCGTGCATATGACATCTACGCATAAAACCAGGCTCTGATGCCACTGTTGGGGAACGTAGTAATTTCAAAAAAATTCCCACGCACACGCAAGATCATGGTGATGCATAGCAACGAGAGGGGAGAGTGTTGTCTACGTACCCTCGTAGACTGAAAGCGGAAGTGTTAGCATAACGTGGTTGATGTAGTCGTACGTCTTCATGATCCGACCGATCAAGTATCGAACGTACGACACGTCCTAGTTCAGCACATGTTCAGCCCGATGACGTCCCTCGAACTCCGATCCAGCCGAGTGTTGAGGGAGAGTTTCGTCAGCACGACAGTGTGGTGACGATGTTGATGTTCTACCGACGCAAGGCTTCGCCTAAGCACCACTACAGTAATATCGAGGTGGACTATGGTGGAGGGGGGCACCGCACACGGCTAAAGGATCAAATGATCAATTGTTGTGTCTATGGGGTGCCCCCTGCCCCCGTATATAAAGGAGCAAGGGGGGTGCGGCTGGCCAGGGAGAAGGCGCGCCAGGAAGAGTCCTATTCCCACCGGGAGTAGGACTCCCCCCTTTCCTAGTTGGAATAGGATTGGGGAGAAGGAAAGAGAGAGGGGAAGAAGGAAAGAGGGGGCCGGCCCCCCTTGCCCTAAACCAATTCGGTTTGGGCCTTGGGGGGCGCGCCCCACACTCCCCTTGCTTTCCTCTATTTCCACTAAGGCCCTTATAGGCCCATTAAGCTCCCGGGGGGTTCCGGTAACCTCCCGGTACTCAGGTAAAATCCCGATTTCACCCGGAACACTTCCGACATCCAAACATAGGCTTCCAATATATCAATCTTCATGTCTCGACCATTTTGAGACTCCTCGTCATGTCCTTGATCACATCCGGGACTCCGAACAACCTTCGGTACATCAAAGCATATAAACTCATAATATAACCGTCATCGTAACGTTAAGCGTGCGGACCCTACGGGTTCGAGAACTATGTAGACATGACCGAGACACGTCTCCGGTCAATAACCAATAGCGGAACCTGGATGCTCATATTGGATCCCACATATTCAACGAAGATCTTTATCGGTCAAACCGCACAACAACATACGTTGTTCCCTTTGTCATCGGTATGTTACTTGCCCGAGATTCGATCGTCGGTATCTCAATACCTAGTTCAATCTCATTACCGGCAAGTCTCTTTACTCGTTCCGTAATACACTATCCCACAACTAACTCATTAGTTGCAATGCTTGGAAGGCTTAAGTGATGTGCATTACCGAGAGGGCCCGGAGATACCTCTCCGACAATCGGAGTGACAAATCCTAATCTCGAAATACGCCAACCCAACAAGTACCTTCAGAGACACCTGTAGAGCACCTTTATAATCACCCAGTTATGTTGTGATGTTTGGTAGCACACAAAGTGTTCCTTTGGTAAACAGGAGTTGCATAATCTCATAGTCATAGGAACATGTATAAGTCATGAAGAAGCAATAGCAACATACTAAACGATCGGGTGCTAAGCTAACGGAATGGGTCATGTCAATCACATCATTCTCCTAATGATGTGACCCCATTGATCAAATGACAACTCATGTCTATGGTCAGGAAACATAACCATCTTTGATCAACGAGCTAGTCAAGTAGAGGCATACTAGTGACAATCTATTTGTCTATGTATTCACACATGTATTATGTTTCCGGTTAATACAATTCTAGCATGAATAATAAACATTTATCATGATATAAGGAAATAAATAATAACTTTATTATTGCCTCTAGGGCATATTTCCTTCAGAGTATTCAACCCAAATTTATTGATTCGACACAAGGGGAGCCAAAGAATATTCTCAAGTATTAGCAGCTGAGTTGTCAATTCAACCACACCTGGAAACTTAATATTTGCAGCAAAGTGTTTAGTAGCAAAGTAATATGATAGTAGTGATAACGGTAACAAAAGGTAACAATAGTAAAAGTAATGTTTTTGGTATTTTGTAGTGATGATAGCAATAGCAACAGAAAAGTAAATAAGCGAAGAACAATATACGAAAAGCTCGTAGGCAATGGATCAGTGATGGAGAATTATGCCGGATGCGGTTCATCATGTAACAGTCATAACCTAGGGTGACACAGAGCTAGCTCCAGTTCATTGATATAATGTAGGCATGTATTTCGAATATAGTCATACGTGCTTATGGAAAAGAACTTGCATGACATCTTTTGTCATACCCTCCCATGGCAGCGGGGTCCTTACGGAAACTAAGGGATATTAAGGCCTCCTTTTAATAGAGAGCCGGAACAAAGCATTAACACATAGTGAATACATGAACTCCTCAAACTACGGTCATCACCGGTAAGTATCCCGATTATTATCA
This sequence comes from Triticum aestivum, assembly GCF_018294505.1. NCBI lineage: Eukaryota > Viridiplantae > Streptophyta > Magnoliopsida > Poales > Poaceae > Triticum > Triticum aestivum. The sequence continues at coordinate 479,437,451 of NC_057800.1, read as the reverse complement.
CTTCGGGGTTAACGGACCATAACACATAATAGGTGACTATAGACTTGCAACATAGGATCAAGAACACTCATATATTGATGAAAACATAATAGGTTCAGATCTGAAATCATGGCACTCGGGCCCTAGTGACAAGCATTAAGCATAGCAAAGTCATAGCAACATCAATCTCAGAACATAGTGGACACTAGGGATCAAACCCTAACAAAACTAACTCGATTACATGATAGATCCCATCCAACCCATCACCGTCCAGCAAGCCTACGATGGAATTACTCACGCAAGGCGGTGAGCATCATGAAATTGGTGATGGAGGATGGTTGATGATGACGATGGCGACGGATTCCCCTCTTCGGAGCCCCGAACGGACTCCAGATCAGCCCTCCCGAGAGGTTTTAGGGCTTGGCGGCGGCTCCGTATCGTAAAACGCGATGATTTCTTCTCTCTGATTTTTTCCCCCGAAACTCAATATATGGAGGTGGAGTTGGAGTCGGAGAGGCAACAGGGGGCCCACGAGGTAGGGGGCGCCCTAGGGGGGCAGGCGCGCCCCCACCCTCGTGGAGAGACGGTGGGCCCCCTAGCCTTCATCTTTGGCAGGTATTTTTCTTATTTTCTGAAAAGTGGCTCCGTGAAGTTTCAGGTCATTCCGAGAACGTTTGCTACTGCACATAAATAACACCATGGTAATTCTGCTGAAAACAGCATCTGTCCGGGTTAGTTCCATTCAAATCATGCGAGTTAGAGTCCAAAACAAGGGCAAAAGTGTTTGGAAAAGTAGATACGTTGGAGACGTATCAACTCCCCCAAGATTAAACCTTTGCTTGTCCTCAAGCAATTCAGTTGATAAACTGAAAGTGATAAAGAAAAACTTTTACAAACTCTGTTTGCTCTTGTTATTGTAAATATATAAAGCCAGCATTCAAGTTTTCAGCAAAGATTATAACTAACCACATTCTCAATAACGCATAGGTCTTAAGTTTACTCATATCAATAGCATAATCAACTAGCAAGCCATAATAATAAATCTCGGATGACAACACTTTCTCAAAACAACCATAATATGATATAACAAGGTGGTATCTCGCTAGCCTTTATGAGACCGCAAAACATAAATGCAGAGCACCTTTGAAGACCAAGGACTGGATAGACATTATAATTCATGGTAAAAGAGATCCAGTCAAGTCATACTCAATGTAAACTAACAGTAATGAATGCAAATGGCAGCGGTGCTCTCCAACTGGTGCTTTTTAATAAGAGGATGATGACTCAACATAAAAGTAAATAGATATGCCCTTCGCAGAGGGAAGCAGGGATTTGTAGAGGTGCCAGAGCTCGGTTTTGAAATAGAGGTGAATATATTTTGAGCGGTATACTTTCATTGTCAACATAACAACCAAGAGATGGCGATATCTTCCATGCTATACACATTATATGCGGTTCCCAAACAAAATGGTAAAGTTTATACTCCCCCTTCCACCAACAAGCATCAATCCATGGCTTGCTCGAAACAACGAGTGCCTCCAACTAACAAGAGTCCCAGGGGGTTTTGTTTGCAATTATTTTGATTTAGTTTGCATAAAGCATGGGACTGCGCATCCCGGTGACCAGCCATTTATCTCGTGAGTGAGGAGCGGAGTCCACTCCTCTTGAGAATAACCTGCCTAACATGGAAGATACAGGCAGACCTAGTTGATACATGAGCTATTCGAGTATACAAAACAGGATATTTATTTGAAGGTTTAGAGTTTGGCTTATACAAATTTACTTGGAACGGCAGGTAGATATTGTATATAGGTAGGTATAGTGGACTCATGTGGAATAACTTTGGGGTTTAAGGAGTTTGGATGCACAAGCAGTATTCCCGCTTAGTACAGGTGAAGGCTAGCAAAAGACTGGGAAGCGACCAGCTAGAGAGCGACAACAGTCATGAACATGCATTAAAATTAATAAACACCGAATGCAAGCATGAGTAGGATATAATCCACCATGAAAATAAATATCGTGAAGGCTATGTTGATTTTGTTTCAACTACATGCGTGAACATGTGCCAAGTCAAGTCACTTAAATCATTCAGAGGAGGATACCACCCTATCATACCACATCGTAACCATTTTAATAGCATGTTGGCACGCAAGGTAAACCATTATAACTCATAGCTAATCAAGCATGGCACAAGAAACTATGATCTCTAATTGTCATTGCAAACATGTTTATTCATAATAGGCTGAATCAGGAACGATGAACTAATCATATTTACAAAAACAAAAGAGGTCGAGTTCATACCATCTTTTCTCGTCTCAGCCAGTCCATCATATAACATCATAATTGCCTTTCACTTGCATGACCGAACGATGTGAATAATAATAATAGTGCACCTGCATTGGACTAAGCTGGAATCTGCAGGCATTCAATAAACAGGAGAAGACAAGGCAATATGGGATCTTTTGTCAGATCAACAATAATGCATATAAGAGCCACTTCAACAATTTAATTATGGTCTTCTCCTATCGACCCCCAAAGAAAAGAAAAGAAATAAAACTATTTACACGGGAAAGCTCCCAACAAGCAAAAGAAGAACAGGAAATTTTTTGGGGTTTTCTTTTTAATTACTACTACAAGCATGGAAATTAAACTAATTAAAAGCTACAACTAATTTTTTGGTTTTTTCTTAAGGTTTATTAAACACACAAGAAGAAAGCATAAAAAGGAAAATAAACTAGCATGGATGATACAATGAAAAAGCATGAGCACCGACATCTAGCAATGAGTGTGTGAGCATAAATGTAATGTCGGTGGGAAATACGTACTCCCCCAAGCTTAGGCTTTTGGCCTAAATTGGTCTATGGCCACGGCTGGCCTGGCGGATATCCATAATAATAGTTGGGGTCATATTGCAATGCAAAAGAGGAAGACTCCGATTGCCACTAGCTGAAAATCATCTCCGGATCCCACTGGTAATTAGACTGTCATGAAGGATCAACTTGTGGTTCCGTCTCTGGCTTCTCAGCTGGTGCAGGGTTCCGGTAGGCATGAATAGCCTTCAACGGAACAAGGTACGTGCCTACAGACAAATCAAACAAAGAAGGAGCAGGCAGGGTAATAGTCTCAGGATGGTGTTTATTAAAGAACAATTGATATTTAAGTTCTCCTTCCCTATTCTTAACAATAAAATCATGTGCCACCATACTTTTATAATCTATATAAACACGAGGCAGCACTTTTTCTTCCTTCTCAGAATGCCTAATAGGTATGTTAAAATGTGCAGCTAGGCATGAGGCATAGATGCCTCCAAAGATGGGGCCCTTGGTACGGTTCAGACTTAACCGTTTGGCAATAATGCCGCCCATACTAAAAAGTGTTATCACCATATAAACCTTGGAGCAAAATAATAATATCAGGGATACTAAGGTTTCCATAGTTTCTGCGACCAATTAAGCAACGACTAGCAAATAATGCAAAGTAACATAAAACAGGAAAATGTATGCTAGTCATTCGTGCATCAGAAATCTTCCTTGTTTCCCCTACAGTGATAGTATCAATAAAACCCTCCACATCATCACGTTGTGGTTCTTCTGTCTTGCCCTCAAAAGGTGTAGCGACCAGACCTCAAACAGTCTGATCTCTGTGCTCAAGTGTCATCCCTGGATCAGTAATGCTGACACCACACGGTACTCGGAGGATTTATAACAGAGTAGCAATCACACACTTATTACATCGAGTGTCTCAATAGAGAGCCTATTACAATAAATATGGCTTAAGGCCATCTAATAACTATAACAGCGGAAGGCTTGGAAGATAAGTGAGTCCATCAACTCCAACGGCATCACTGAGTATAGAACCACGACCTAAAACTCCTTAATCATCGTCTGAAAAGTCTGCAACATTAACGTTGCAGCCCGAAACGAGTCAGCACATGGAATATGCTGGCAAAGTAACACATAGAGAGTAATGGAATAAAACAGCTATACTATATGCATATTTGGCTGGTGGAAAGCTCTATGGTTACAGTTTTGCGAAAATCCAAATTTTCCCTACTGCAAAGGAATAAATTTTATTTGACTATCATGGTAGTTGTTAAACATTGAGAATGGTTGACAGCATTCTCAATCCCAATTAAGCATCATCATTAAACAAACCCAACAAAATTAAATCTTAGGGTAACATGTTGAGATTCACATGATAATCCAACTACTAGATACTCAAGCTGTCCATAACCGGGGACACGGCTAACCATGATTAGTTTATACACTCTACAGAGGTTTGCGCACTTTTCCCCACAAGACTCGATCGCCTCCGTTTGGTTTCTCGCACTACATGGTGTTTGAGAAACGGATGACCGAGACATAGTCTTTCAGAAGCTCTAGCACCTTACGATGGATAGACTGTTACACCTACCTTCCCCTACATCTGCTAGTCTACCCTGTAAGAGTTCGCACGACTTAATCAACTATGCTAGAGCCCATAATAGCTTGTGGCTGCACACGGAAGTTTCTAGTATGAAAAATGTCGTGGTCCCTTTGGGCCTGGGTGGCGGTCCATAAAGAAAAACAGGCAATCCTGGAATACCCAGGTACCTCAATCCACCCAGATATGTGTTTAAGTTGCCACCTTAGATAAACCATTAATTAACAAACTCACATCTGTCATGGATATCACTCACCCAATCCACGTCTACTAGCTTAGCATGGCACAATAGGCAAACGTAGAAGTAACTCCCAAAGGTTTGATAATACAACAGGTAATAGGTACTACCTCAACTACTTCCCATCCCACAATTTAATTAGATCCTAATCATGCAATGTTTAAGGATTGATCTAATGCAATAAAACTGGGTAGTAGGAGGTATGATCAAAGTGTTACTTGCCTTGCTGATGATCCGCGAAACCTAGAGATTCGAAGTAACAGGCGGCGCACTCCGGGTATTCTATCGCAGACAAACAAAAAAGCATACAATAAGTATTCATCTAATGCATGGGTAAAACTCAAATAGGAGATCTAACCAGAAGGTTCAACTTAAGAACTCTGGTTTGCAAAAAGAATCAAATCAAACGAAGCAACGAAAGTCAAACGGCAAAAGAAACAAGCTTCGTTTACTATTCTGGATCTAGGGCAATTTTTACAATGGCAAAAACTTGTTTAAGTTGGTTAAATGGATAGAGGGTTTTGAGACGAAACTTCAGGTGCTTGAATCGCCTGATTCCGATAAACGAGCGAAAAGTTATACTAAAACAAAAATCGGATCATGAATCGCGATCAGAAAAATCGCGGATTTAATCCGAGAAAAAGAAAAATGACGAACATTCGCTAGAACGAACGAATGGACGAACGCTCGCTAAATAAATAAATCGGAAAAATCGATCTATTTTAAAAAACCGAAACTAAAAAAACCGTGACTTTTTTCTTTTTTTCTCTTTTTTAAAAAAAATAGGCGGCTAAAACGAGGTTGACCTCGGGCGGCGGGTCTGGCGGCGACGGCGGCGGCGGCGGGCGGCGGCTAGGGTTTCGGGCGCGGTGGGCTGGCGGGTCGGGTCGGGCGGCTTATAAAGGCTGCCCCCGGGCGGAGTCCCGCTCGGGTACGGCCCAAAGTCGGTTCGCGTTTTTTTATAAATTATTCCGCGCACAAAAACAAATAAAAGAAATACTAAACGGACTCCAAAAATCTCGAAATAAATTTTCCCGGGCTTCTAAAATCTAGCCGCACAAGGTGAACATTTATTTGGGGCCTAAATGCAATTTTGAAAAACGCACATTTTTCCTAAATTCAAAAAAATACCGAAAAACTCCGAAATAAAATCTTATTTGATTTTATTATTAAATCCTCAATATTTCTTTATTTTGGGAAAGTCATTTTATTCCCTCTCTCTTATTTTTGTAATAGAAATAATTGATGATAAAATAATTAAAATCAAATGATCCTATTCGCAAAATTTGAGAAAACCCAAATATGAAAATAACGAAATCCCCAACTCTCTCCGTGGGTCCTTGAGTTGCGTGGAATTTCTAGGATCAAAACCAAAAGCAATTAAATTATGATATGCAATGATGGTCTAATGTATAACATTCCAAATTGAAAATTTGGGATGTTACAAAAGGGTCTAGACAAATCCGACAAAAATCATAAAGTGGCATCTCCTTATGCTCATCATATAAATGAAACTCCGCCGTAGGTGGTGAGTTCCTAGAATGAAAATGAAAGTTTGGCACAAAGGTATTTGTGAGTAAGAGATACTGATTGCATTGGTCATGGAGGAAAGCGGTGAGGCCTGCATTATGAGCCAATTCATGAAAATCTTCATAAATCCCGGCGGCTCTCAAGAAATCCTCGGAAGGCCATTCACACGCCCGAACCTCCGCGGTGCGAGGCAGATTATACTTAGGCTTTGGTGCCTTTTCCTTCGAGCTTTGGCTCGATGAGCCCCTCAAAAGTCTCCTCATCATTTTCTGAAAAAATCTGAAATTTTTAGTAACTTCAAAATAAAAGTAAACCAAACTAAATAATATTGATAGCAACTACTCCTACAAGTGCCTAGGGCCTATATCATGCATCAAAACTACTTTTGACCATATAAATTTGACATGCAAGCTCAAGAACAGGGTCACCTAAGCAACACAAATTTGCAATGAATAAAGCACTAGAACAAAAACTAATTGGACCAATGGAGGAGTCACATACCAAGGAACAATCTCCCCAAGCAGTTTTGTGAGAGGTGCTTTGAGCAAGGAGATCAAAAATGGCAGCAAAACGAGCTTCGACTCGGGTTTGAGTTGGTTATTCGTGTTTGGGGGAGGAAGATGAAGTGTATGGGTGAATGGATAAGTGGAGGAGGGTCACCGTGGGCCCACGAGGCAGGGGAGCGCGCCCAGGGGTTAGGGCGCGCCCTCCACCCTCGTGGGCAGGTGGTTGACCCCCCTGCTGTGTTCTCAGTGCCAAATATTCTCAAATATTCTGGAAAAAAATCATATTTAAATTTCAGGGCATTTGGAGAACTTTTATTTTCGGGGTATTTTTATATTGCACGGATAATCAGATAACAGACAGAAAAATATTTATTTTTATTTATTTAATATAAGTAACGGAAAGTAAAAGTGGGGTACAGAAGGTTATGCCTTCTAGTTTCATCCATCTCATGATCATCAAAAGGAATCCACTAACAAGGTTGATCAAGTCTTGTTAACGAACTCATTCCGAATAACATGGAACCGGAGAAATTTCGAATAACCCTATGTTACCTCAACGGGGATATGCACATCCCCAATAATAAGAATATCATATTTCTTCTTGACAGTAGGAAGAGGGAATTCAAAACCTCCGAATATAATCGATGGAACTTTTCCAATAGAGTTGATACTATGAACTTGAGGTTGTTTCCTCGGAAAGTGTACCGTATGCTCATTACCATTAACATGAAAAGTGGCATTGCCTTTAGTGCAATCAATAACAGCCCCTGCAGTATTCAAAAAGGGTCTTCCAAGAATAATAGACATACTATCGTCCTCGGGAATATCAAGAATAACAAAATGCGTTAAAATAGTAATGTTTGCAACTACAACAGGCACATCCTCACAAATACCGACAAGTATAACAGTTGATTTATCAGCCATTTGTAAAGATATTTCAGTAGGTATCAACTTATTCAAATCAAGTCTACGATATAAAGAGAGAGGCATATCACTAACACCGGCTCCAAGATCACATAAAGCAGTTTTAACATAGTTTCTTTTAATGGAGCATGGTATAGTGGGTACTCCTGGATCTCCAAGTTTCTTTGGTATTCCACCCTTAAAAGTATAATTAACAAGAATGGTGGAAATTTCAGCTTCCGGTATATTTCTTTTATTTGTAATAATATCTTTCATGTACTTAGCATAAGGATTAGTTTTGAGCATATCAGTTAATCGCATACGCAAAAAGATAGGTCTAATCATTTCAGCAAAGCGCTCAAAATCCTTATCATCCTTTTTCTTGGATGGTTTGGGAGGAAATGACATGGGTTTCTGAACCCATGGTTCTCTTTCTTTACCATGTTTCCTAGCAACAAAGTCTTTCTTATCATAACATTGATTCTTTGATTGTGGGTTATCAAGATCAACAACAGGTTCAATTTCTATGTCATTATCATTACTAGGTTGAGCATCATCATGAACATTATTATTAACATTACCACTAGTTTCAGGTTCATTACCAGATTGAGTTTCAGCATCAGAAATAGAAATATCATTTGGATTCTCAGGTGTTTCAACAATAGGATCACTAGAAGCATGCGAAGTCCTATCATTTTTCTTTTTCTTCTTTTTAGAAGAACTAGGTACATCTATATTATTTCTCTGAGAATCTTGCTCAATTCTCTTAGGGTGGCCTTCAAGATACAAAGTTTCCTGAGTCATTCGACCAGTTCTAGTAGCCACTCTAACAGCATTATCATTATCTTTACTATTCAATTCATTGAGCAAATCATTTTGAGCTTTACGTACTTGTTCTACTTGAGTGTTAACCATAGAAGCATGTTTACTAATAAGTTTAAGTTCACCTTTAACATTAGCCATATAATCACCCAAGTGTTCAAGCATATTTGAATTGTATTTCAATTGTCTACCAAAATAAGCATTAAAATCTTCTTGCTTAGCCATAAATTTATCAAACTCATCTAAGCATGGGCTAGCAAATTTAGTAATTGGGATTACAGCTTTATCATATCTATAGAGATAATTTACCTTTACTACCTGTGTCGGGTTATCAAGACCATGATTTTCTTCAATAGGTACAGGATTAAGATTATATGTTTCTTCAACAGGCGGTAAATTAAGACCATGTATTTCTTCAATAGGAGGTAAATTCTTAACGTCTTCAGCTTTAATACCCTTTTCTTTCATAGATTTCTTTGCCTCTTGCATATCTTCAGGACTGAGAAATAGAATACCCCTCTTCTTCGGAGTTGGTTTAGGAATAGGCTCACGAATTGGCTCTGGAGGTGTCCAATTATTTTCATTTGTCAACATATTATTCAATAGAATTTCAGCTTCATCCGGTGTTCTTTCCCTGAAAATAGAACCAGCACAACTATCCAGGTAATCTCTGGAGGCATCGGTTAGTCCATTATAAAAGATATCAAGTATTTCATTTTTCTTAAGAGGATGATCAGGCAAAGCATTAAGTAATTGGAGAAGCCTCCCCCAAGCTTGTGGGAGACTCTCTTCTTCAATTTGCACAAAATTATATATATCCCTTAAAGCGGCTTGTTTCTTATGAGCAGGGAAATATTTAGCAGAGAAATAATAAATCATATCCTGGGGACTACGCACACAACCAGGATCAAGAGAATTAAACCATATCTTAGCATCACCCTTTAATGATAACGAAAAAATTTAAGGATGTAAAAGTAGTGAGTTCTCTCATCTTTAGTGAACAGGGTGGCTATATTATTTAATTTAGTAAGATGTGCCACAACAGTTTCAGATTCATAACCATGAAAAGGATCAGACTCAACCAAAGTAATTATATCAGGATCACCATAGAATTCATAAAATCCTTATCAGTAACAAAGATAGGTGAAGTAGCAAAAGCAGGGTGAGGTTTCATTCTAGCATTTAAAGATTGCTTAGTCCATTTAGCTAATAATCTTTTGAGTTTAGTTCTATTTTGGCATGCTAAAATAGCTAAAGAAGCTTCTTGATCAAAGAGATAACCCTTAGGAATAACAAGTGATTCTTCATCATCACTTTCATCAGTATCATCAGATTCAATATTTTCAATCTCTCTAGCCCTAGCAAGTTGTTCATCAAGAAAGTCACTAAGTGGCATAGTAGTATCAGGCATAGAGGTAGTTTCATCATAAGTATCATGCATAGCAGAAGTGACATCATCAATAACATGCGGCATATCAGAACGACTAGCAGAAGCTGGTGTAGGTGTCACAAACTTACTCATAACAGAAGGTGAATCAAGTGCAGAGCTAGATGGCAGTTCCTTACCTCCCCTCGTAGTTGAGGGTTAGATCTTGGTTTTTGGATCTCTCAAGTTCTTCATAATGATAAGCAAATATATATCCCAAGTGACTCAAAGAATAGAGCTATGCTCCCCGGCAACGGCGCCAGAAAATAGTCTTGATAACCCGCAAGTATAGGGGATCGCAACAATTTTCGAGGGTAGAGTATTCAACCCAAATTTATTGATTCGACACAAGGGGAGCCAAAGAATATTCTCAAGTATTAGCAGCTGAGTTGTCAATTCAACCACACCCGGAAACTTAATATCTGCAGCAAAGTGTTTAGTAGCAAAGTAATATGATAGTAGTGATAACGATAACAAAAGGTAACAGTAGTAAAAGTAATGTTTTTGGTATTTTGTAGTGATGATAGCAATAGCAACGGAAAAGTAAATAAGCGAAGAACAATATATGAAAAGCTCATAGGCAATGGATCAGTGATGGAGAATTATGCCGGATGCGGTTCATCATGTAACAGTCATAACCTAGGGTGACACAGAACTAGCTCCAGTTCATTGATATAATGTAGGCATGTATTCCGAATATAGTCATACGTGCTTATGGAAAAGAACTTGCATGACATCTTTTGTCCTACCCTCCCGTGGCAGCGGGGTCCTTCGAAAACTAAGGGATGTTAAGGCCTCCTTTTAATAGAGAACCGGAACAAAGCATTAACACATAGTGAATACATGAACTCCTCAAACTACGGTCATCACCAGTAAGTATCCCGATTATTGTCACTTCGGGGTTAACGGATCATAACACATAATAGGTGACTATAGACTTGCAAGATAGGATCAAGAACACTTATATATTGATGAAAACATAATAGGTTCATATCTGAAATCATGGCACTCGGGCCCTAGTGACAAGCATTAAGCATAGCAAAGTCATAGCAATATCAATCTCAGAACATAGTGGACACTAGGGATCAAACCCTAACAAAACTAACTCAATTACATGATAAATCCCATCCAACCCATCACCGTCCAGCAAGCCTACGATAGAATTACTCACGCACGGCGGTGAGCATCATGAAATTGGTGATGGAGGATGGTTGATGATGACGATGGCGACGGATTCCCCTCTCCGGAGCCTCGAACGGACTCCAGATCAGCCCTCCCGAGAGGTTTTAGGGCTTGGCGGCGGCTCCGTATTGTTAAATGCGATGATTTCTTCTCTCTGATTTTTTCTCCCTAAAACTCAATATATGTAGGTGGAGTTGGAGTCGGAGAGGCAACAGGGGGCCCACGAGGTAGGGGGCACACCCTAGGGGAGCAGGCGCGCCCCCACCCTCGTGGAGAGATGGTGGGCCCCTGGCCTTCATCTTTGGCAGGTATTTTTCTTATTTTCTGAAAAGTGGCTCCGTGAAGTTTCAGGTCATTCCAAGAATGTTTGCTCCTGCACATAAATAACACCATGGTAATTCTGCTGAAAACAGCGTCAGTCCGGGTTAGTTCCATTCAAATCATGCAAGTTAGAGTCCAAAACAAGGGCAAAAGTGTTTGGAAAAGTAGATACGTTGGAGACGTATCAGCATCTCCCACCGTGTGTCGTGTCCACATACGTCTTAGCAGAACAGTATTGCCGAGCGCAAACACCGTCACTTGGTCGAGACCAGCCTCACCTTACTGGCGCATTCGTCTCTCCCACTTCGGTTTTGGGATGAGGCCTTTCTTACGGCATGTTATCTCATCAACCGTATGCCCACTCCGGTTCTCAACAAGGACACGCCCCTGTTCTGTCTATTTCATGTTCAGCCCGATTATTCCTCTCTTAGGATTTTTGGGTGTGCTTGTTGGTCAAGTCTCCGCAAGTATAATGCTCACAAGCTGGAGTTCCGCTCCAAGATGTGTGTTTTCCTTGGTTATAGTCCTCTGCATAAGCTCTATAAGTGTATTGATCGCACCTCGGGTAGGATCTATATTTCTCGTGATGTTGTTTTTGACGAGTCAGTTTTCTCTTACTCTAGCCCGGGTGTCTCGGTTGATATTGCTTCTATTGAGCATGCCCTCACTTTTCCATCCAATGAACCGGTTTCGGATGTCCATGTGCGGAAATACGACCTGTCATATTTGTCACCTGACCTGTTTTCTGCAGATGCTTGATACGTCTCCAATGTATCTATAATTTATGAAGTATTCATGCTATTATATTATCTGTTTTGGATGTTTATGGGCTTTATTAAACACTTTTATATTATTTTTGGGACTAACCTATTAACCCAGAGCCCAGTGCTAGTTTCTGTTTTTCCTTGTTTTAGAGTATCGTAGAAAAGGAAAATCAAACGGAGTCCAATTGACCTGAAACTTCACAGAACTTATTTTTGGACCAGAAGAAGCCCACGGAGTATCGGAGATGGACCAGGAGAGTCCCCGGCTGCCCACGAGGGTGGGGGCGCGCCCACCCCCCTGGGCGCGCCCCCCTGCCTCGTGGATAGCCCAGAGGTCCACCGACGTACTTCTTCCTCCCATATATACCCATATACCCTAAAAACTTCGGGGAGCAGAATAGATCGGGAGTTCCGCCGCTAGAAGCCTCCGTAGCCACCGAAAGCCAATCTAGACCCGTTCCGGCACCATGCCGGAGGGAGAATCCCTCTCCGGAGGCCATCTTCATCATCCCGGTGCTCTCCATGACGAGGAGGGAGTAGTTCTCCCTCGGGGCTGAGGGTATGTACCAGTAGCTATGTGTTTGATCTCTCTCTCTCTCTCTCGTGTTCTTGAGGTGGTACGATCTTGATGTATCGCGAGCTTTGCTATTATAGCTGGATCTTATGATGTTTTCCCCCTCTACTCTCTTGTAATGGATTGAGTTTTCCCTTTGAAGTTATCCTATCGGATTGAGTCTTTAAGGATTTGAGAACACTTGATGTTTGTCTTGTGTGGGATACCTGTGGTGACAATGGGGTATTCTATTGATCCACTTGATGTATGTTTCGGTGATCAACTTGCGGGTTCCGCCATGAACCTATGCATAGGGGTTGGCACATGTTTTCATCTTGACTCTCCGGTAGAAACTTTGGGGCACTCTTTGAGGTTCTATGTGTTGGTTGAATAGATGAATCTGAGATTGAGTGATGCATATCATATAATCATACCCATGGATACTTGAGGTGACATTGGAGTATCTAGGTGACAAGGGTTTTGGTTGATTTGTATCTTAAGGTGTTATTATAGTACGAACTCTAGGGCTGTTTGTGACACTTATAGGAATAGCCCAACAGATTGATTGGAAAGAATAACTTTGAGGTGGTTTCATACCCTACCATAATCTCTTCGTTTGTTCTCCGCTATTAGTGACTTTGGAGTGACTCTTTGTTGCATGTTGAGGGATAGTTATGTGATCCAATTATGTTATTATTGTTGAGAGAACTTGCACTAGTGAAAGTATGAACCCTAGGCCTTGTTTCCTATCATTGCAATACCGTTTACGCTCACTTTTATCATTAGTTACCTTGATGTTTTTATATTTTCAGATTACAAAAACCTGTATCTATCATCCATATTGCACTTGTATCACCATCTCTTCGCCGAACCAGTGCACCTATACAATTTACCATTGTATTGGGTGTGTTGGGGACACAAGAGACTCTTTGTTATTTGGTTGCAGTGTTGTTTGAGAGAGACCATCTTCATCCTATGCCTCCCACGGATTGATAAACCTTAGGTCATCCACTTGAGGGAAATTTGCTACTGTCGTACAAACCTCTGCACTTGGAGGTCCAACACCGTCTGCAAGAATAAGGTTGTGTAGTAGACATCAAGCTATTTTCTGGCGTCGTTGCCGGGGAGGTGAGTGCTTGAAGGTATATCTTTAGATCTTGCAATCGAGTCTTTTAGTTTCTTGTTTTATTACTAGTTTAGTCTATAAAAGAAAACTACAAAAAATATGGAATTAAGTTTGCCTCATATGCTTCATCTTTTTAATATCTTTCGTGAGTATGTTGGAAAGGAAATTTGTGCCAAAGTGTTAGAAGAAGAATGCATTAAAATATTTGGCACTAAATATTTGAATGATGAGCATGATTGCAATGTTGTTAGTATGAATTCCTTGAATATCCATGATGGTAATGATATGCAAAGCCACAAGCTTGGGGAAGCTATGTTTGATGAAGATGATATTTTTTGTCCCCCAAGTTTTGATGAGCAAATTTATTATGATGAAAGCATGCCTCCTATTTATGATGATTATATTGATGAAAGTGGATTTGGAGAGGTCATGACTTTATTATGTGATGAATCAACTATTCCGGAAGAGGTTCCAATTGATTATGAGAACAAAGTTGCTATCTATGATGATTATTGTGATGACTTGTATGCTATAAAGAATAATGATATCCATGAAACTTGTCATCATGATTTTAGTTTTCAATTGGATTATGCCTCACATGATAATTATTTTGTTGAGTTTGCTCCCACTATTATTCATGAGAAGAATTTTGCTTGTGTGGGGAGTAGTAAATTTTCTATGCTTGTAGATCATGAAAGGAATGCTTTAGGTGCTGGTTATATTGTTGAATTCATTCATGATGATACTTAAAATTATTATGAGGGAGGAACATATGCTTGTAGGAATCGCAATAATATCAAGTTTCATCTCTATGTGCTTAAAATTTTGAAGTTTTGCTTGTTTACCTTCCTATGCAAGTTGATTCGTGTTCCCACAAGTTGTTTGCTCACAAAATCCCTATGCATAGGAAGAGGGTTAGACTTAAATGTGCTAGTCATATTCTTTATGATGCTCTCTTTATGTTTCAATTCTTACCTTTGTGAGCAGCATTGAAATCATCATGCCTAGCTAGGGGCGTTAAACGATAGCGCTTGTTGGGAGGCAACCCAATTTTATTTTTGTTACTTGATTTTTGTTCCTGTTTAGAAATAAATAATTATTATATCCTCTATTTAGATGTGGTTTTATGTTTAATCAGTGTTTGTGCCAAGTAGAACCTTTGGGAAGACTTGGGGAAAGTCTTTGCGATCATGCTGTAAAAAAACACAAACTTTAGTGCTCACGAGAATTGCTGCCAGTTTTTATTGGAGAGTGATATTTAGTTAATTATTTTTGAATATGATTAATAGATAAATCCCTCAGGTCCACCAATTTATTTGAGAATTTTATGAGTTCCATAAGTGGTCGAAACCTACAGATTACTACAGACTGTTCTGTTTTTGACAAATTCTGTTTTCTATGTGTTGTTTACTTATTTTGATGAATCTGTGAGTAGTATCGGAGGGTATGAACCATAGATAAGTTTGAATACAGTAGATATTACACCAATATTAATTTAAATGAGTTAACAACAGTACCTAAGTGGTGATTCATTTTCTTATACTAACGGAGCTTACGAGTTTTCTGTTAAGTTTTGTGTTGTGTAGTTTTCATGTTTTGGGTAAAGATTCGATGGACTATGAAATAAGGAGTGGCAAGAGCCTAAGCTTGGGCATTCCAAAGGCACCCCAAGGTAATATTCAAGGACAACCAAATGCCTAAGCTTGGGGATGCCCCGGAAGGCATCCCCTCTTTCGTCTCCGTTCATCGGTAACTTTACTTGGAGCTATATTTTTATTCACCACATGATATGTGTTTTGCTTGGAGCGTCAATTTATTTGGTTAGGATTTGTTTGATGTTATTTATAACAATGTTTTGCATCTTTTATTTCAATAAAAGTGGCATTGATAGCCTTTACTATGCCTATTTTACAAGTCTTCATGTTGCTGTTTGAAAACAGAAAGTTTACCGCTGTTGCAATAATTCCCTAGAAAATTCAGAATGTGATAAAATGCTGAAACCTTTTGCATATTAAGATCTGATAAATTTACTACAGTGGGGATTTTCTTTCATAATTTTTGGAGTTAGGGAAGTATGGATCTTGCTGCACTCTTTACAGACTGTCCTGTTTAGGCAGATTGCTGTTATGTTTGCATTGTTTGCATATGTTTGCTTCTTTAATGATTCCATTTGAGGATAGGACTATTAAATATGCAGAGGAATTTAGTATGCAATGTTGAATAATAATTTTAGTGATTTGCTACAGTAGAGTATGATAAGGTTTTTGCAATGGTTTATACTAACTTATCTCACGAGTCCATGTTGAGTTTTGTGTGGATGAAGCTTTTGAAATTTAGGGAGACCGTGATATGAGAGGAATTAAGGAGACACAAAAGCTCAATCTTGGGGATGCCCAAGGCATCCCAAGATAATATTTCAAGAAGTCTCAAGCGTCTAAGCTTGGGGATGCCCCGGTTGGCATCCCACCTTTCTTCTTCAACAACTATCGGTTAGTTTCGGTTGATCCTAAGTTTTTGCTTCTTCACATGATGTTTGCCATTCTTAGAATGTCATTTTATTTTGCTTTGCTTGCTGTTTGAATAAAATATCAAGATCTGAAATTATTAAATGTTAGAGAGTCTTCACATAGTTGCATAATTATTCAACTACTCATTGATCTTCACTTATATCTTTTTGGAGTAGTTTGTCATTTACTCATGTGCTTCACTTATATCCTATGAGTAAATAGTTGAATGAGCGAATATCATAAATCTGAAATTATATATGTTTCATATGCTTATCCCATGGGGAGTAATGACTTCACATATAAGAAGTAGATGTGGTAAATTTATTGAAGGTTAGCAAAGATTGTATTGGTCACTTGAACAATTCATGAAAGAATATTGAAGGAAGAGAGATTTCACATATAAATATACTATCTTGGACATCTTTTGTTGTTGTGAGCACTCATTAAAATATTACATGCTAAAAGGTTGATGTTGGACAAGAAAGACAACATAATGGGTTATGTTTTCTTATATCTGAAATAAAGTATATTGTCATGGATCATCCAACATGTTGAGCTTGCCTTTCCCCTTCATGCTAGCCAAATTCTTTGCACCAAGTAGAGATACTACTTGTGCTTCCAAACATCCCTTAAACCAGTATTGCCATGAGAGTCCACCATACCTACCTATGGATTGAGTAAGATTCTTCAAGTAAGTTGTCATCGGTGCATGCAATAAAAATTGCTATCTAAATATGTATGATCTTTTAGTGTGGAGAAAATAAGCTTTATACGATCTTCTGATATGGAAGCAATAAAAGCGACAGACTGCATAATAAAGGTCCCTATCACAGGGGACAATAAAGTGACCGTTCTTTTGAATTAAGATTTTATGCATCCAACTATAAAAGCGCATGACAACCTCTGCTTCCCTCTACGAAGGGCCTATCTTTTATTCTCGTCTTCTACCTAATGCAAGAGTCATGGTGATCTTCATCTTTCCTTTTTATATTTTATCCTTTGGCAAGCACATTGTGTTGGAAAGATTTTGATATATATATATATATATATATATATATATATATATATATATATATATATATATATATATATATATATCCAATTGGATGTAAGGCATCATGAACTATCATTGTTGACATTACCCTTGAGGTAAAAGGTTGGGAGGCGAATCTATAAGCCCCTATCTTTAGCTGTGTCTGATTAAAACTTTGAACCCATAAATATCGCGTGAGTGTTAGCAATTGTGAAAGACTACATGATAGTTGAGTATGTGGGGTTTGCTAAATCAAAGCTATGACATAGACTCTTCCTGAAAATAAGATGAATTGTAATTGTTTGATGACTGATAACATGGTTTGTTAGTTTTCAAGAGAGTTTATGATCTATACTTTAACATGTGAATAGTTTGTTACTTGATCATGAGAAGCTTTATGAGATGAGCTATTGTTATGATATATAATGATGCTAGAAAAGGTGATTGAAATTATCATTGATCAAACTTGTGCACCTGCTAGCATTCACACTTCATAAATTATTTCTTTTATCATTTACCTACTCGAGGACGAGCAGGAATTAAGCTTGGGGATGCTGATACGTCTCCAACGTATCTATAATTTATGAAGTCTTCGTGCTATTATATTATCTGTTTTGGATGTTTATGGACTTTATTAAACACTTCTATATTATTTTTGGGACTAATCTATTAACCAAGAGCCCAGTGCCAGTTTCTGTTTTTCCTTGTTTTAGAGTATCGCAGAAAAGGAAAATCAAACGGAGTCCAATTGACCCGAAACTTCGCGGAACTTATTTTTGGACCAGAAGAAGCCCACGGAGTATCGGAGATGGACCAGGAGAGTCCCAGGATGCCCACGAGGGTGGGGGCGCGCCCCTTGCCTCATGGACAGCCCGGAGGTCCACCGACGTACTTTTTCCTCCCATATATACCCATATTGTTGGAAATATGCCCTAGAGGCAATAATAAATTGGTTATTATTATATTTCCTTGTTCATGATAATCGTTTATTATCGATGCTAGAATTGTATTGATAGGAAACTCAGATACATGTGTGGATACATAGACAACACCATGTCCCTAGTAAGCCTCTAGTTGACTAGCTCGTTGATCAATAGATGGTTACGGTTTCCTGACCATGGACATTGGATGTCGTTGATAACGGGATCACATCATTAGGAGAATGATGTGATGGACAAGACCCAATCCTAAGCCTAGCACAAGATCATGTAGTTCGTATGCTAAAGCTTTTCTAATGTCAAGTATCATTTCCTTAGAGCATGAGATTGTGCAACTCCCGGATACCGTAGGAGTGCTTTGGGTGTGCCAAACGTCACAACGTAACTGGGTGGCTATAAAGGTACACTAAAGGTATCTCCGAAAGTGTCTGTTGGGTTGGCACGAATCGAGACTGGGATTTGTCACTCCGTGTAAGCGGAGAGGTATCTCTAGGCCCACTCGGTAGGACATCATCATAATGTGCACAATGTGATCAAGGAGTTGATCACGGGATGATGTGTTACGAAACGAGTAAAGAGACTTGCCATAACGAGATTGAACAAGGTATCGGGATACCAACGATCGAATCTCGGGCAAGTATCGTACCGCTAGACAAAGGGAATTGTATACGGGATTGATCGAATCCTCGACATCGTGGTTCATCCGATGAGATCATCGTGGAACATGTGGGAACCAACATGGGTATCCAGATCCCGCTGTTGGTTATTGACCGAAGAACGTCTCGGTCATGTCTACATGCTTCCCGAACCCGTAGGGTCTACACACTTAAGGATCAGTGACGCTAGGGTTATAGAGATATTAGTATGCGGTAACCCGAAAGTTGTTCGGAGTCCCAGATGAGATCCCGGACGTCACGAGGAGTTCTGGAATGGTCCGGAGGTAAAGATTTATATATGGGAAGTCTTGTTTGGTCGCCGAAAAAGTTTCGCGCATTATCGGTATTGTACCGGGAGTGCCGAAGGGGGTCCGGGGGTCCACCAAGGGGGTCCACCTGCCCCGGGGGGGCACATGGGCTGTAGGGGTGTGCGCCTTGGCCTATATGGGCCAAGGGAACCAGCCCCAAGAGGCCCATGCGCCAAGAGATAAGGGAAAGGAAGAGTCCTAAAGGGGGAAGGCACCTCCTAGGTGCCTTGGGGAGGATGGACTCCTCCCTGGCCACACCCTTCCTTGGAGGAAGGGCCAAGGCTGCGCCCCCCTCTCCCTTGGCCCTATATATAGTGGGGGGAAGGGAGGGCAGCCGCACCTAAGCCCTGGCGCCTCCCTCTCCCTCCCGTGACACATCTCCCTCCTCCCGCAGCGCTTGGCGAAGCCTTGTTGGAATCCCGCTACTTCCACCACCACGCCGTCGTGCTGCTGGATCTCCATTAACCTCTCCTCCCCTTTGCTGGATCAAGAAGGAGGATACATCGCTGCTCCGTACGTGTGTTGAACGCGGAGGTGTCGTCCGTTCGGCGCTAGGATCATCGGTGATTTGGATCACGACGAGTATGACTCCATCAACCGCATTCTCTTGAACGCTTCCGCGCGCGATCTACAAGGGTATGTAGATCCACTCCTTCCTCGTTGCTAGATGACTCCATAGATTGATCTTGGTGACACGTAGGAAAATTTTGAATTATTGCTACGTTCCCCAACAGTGGCATCATGAGCCAGGTTTATGCGTAGTTACTATGCACGAGTAGAACACAAAGTAGTTGTGGGCGTTGATTTTGTTCAATATGCTTACCGTTACTAGTCCAATCTTGATTCGGCGGCATTGTGGGATGAAGCGACGCGGACCAACCTTACACGTACGCTTACGTGAGACCGGTTCCACCGACTGACATGCACTAGTTGCATAAGGTGGCTGGCGGGTGTCTGTCTCTCCCACTTTAGTCGGATCGTATTCGATGAAAAGGGTCCTTATGAAGGGTAAATAGCAATTGGCATATCACGTTGTGGTTTTGCGTAGGTAAGAAACTTTCTTGCATGAAACCCATAGCAGCCACGTAAAACATGCAAACAACAATTAGAGGACGTCTAACTTGTTTTTGCAGGGTATGCTATGTGATGTGATATGGCCAAGAAGAATGTGATGAATGATATGTGATGTATGAGATTGATCATGTTCTTGTAATAGGAATCACGACTTGCATGTCGATGAATATGACAACCGGCAGGAGCCATAGGAGTTGTCTTTATTTATTTATGACCTGCGTGTCAACATAAACGTCATGTAATTACTTTACTTTATTGCTAACCGTTAGCTGTAGTAGTAGAAGTAATAGTTGGCGAGACAACTTCATGAAGACACGATGATGGAGATCATGATGATGGAGATCATGGTGTCATGCCGGTGACGATGATGACCATGGAGCCCCGAAGATGGAGATCAAAAGGAGCAAAGTGATATTGGCCATATCATGTCACTATTTGATTGCATGTGATGTTTATCATGTTTATACATCTTATTTGCTTAGAACGACGGTAGTAAATAAGATGATCCCTCACTAAAATTTCAAGAAAGTGTTCCCCCTAACTGTGCACCGTTGCGAAAGTTCGTCGTTTCAAAGCACCACGTGATGATCGGGTGTGATAGATTCTTACGTTCGAATACAACGGGTGTTGACGAGCCTAGCATGTACAGACATGGCCTCGGAACACATGCAAACACTTAGGTTGACTTGACGAGCCTAGCATGTACAGACATGGCCTCGGAACATAGAAGACCGAAAGGTCGAGCATGAGTCGTATGGTAGATACGATCAACATGAAGATGTTCACCGATGTTGACTAGTCCGTCTCACATGATGATCGGACACGGCCTAGTTGACTCGGATCATGTAATCACTTAGATGACTAGAGGGATGTCTATCTGAGTGGGAGTTCATAAGATGAACTTAATTATTCTGAACATAGTCAAAAGGTCTTCGCAAATTATGTCGTAGCTCGCGCTTCAGTTCTACTGTTTAGTTATGTTCCTAGAGAAAATTTAGTTGAAAGTTGATAGTAGAAATTATGCGGACTAGGTCCGTAAACTGAGGATTGTCCTCATTGCTTCATAGAAGGCTTATGTCCTTAATGCACCGCTCAGTGTGCTGAACCTCGAACGTTGTCTGTGGATGTTGCGAACATATGACATACACAGATAACTACGTGATAGTTCAGTTAAACGGTTTAGAGTTGAGGCACCGAAGACGTTTTACGTCGCGAAACATATGAGATGTTTCGAGGGCTGAAATTGGGATTTCAGGCTCGTGCCCACGTCAAGAGGTATAAGACCTCCGACAATTTTCTTAGCCTACAAACTAAGGGAGAAAAGCTCAATTGTTGAGCTTGTGCTCAGATTGTCTGAGTACAACAATCATTTGAATCAAGTGGGAGTTGATCTTCCAGATGAGAAAGTGATGTTTCTCCGAAGTCATTACCACCAAGCTGCTAGAGCTTCGTGATGAACTATAATATATCAGGGACATATATGATGATCCTTGAGATATTCGCGATGTTTGACACCACAAAAGTAGAAATAAAGGAGCATCAATTGTTGATGGTTGGTGAAACCACTAGTTTCAAGAAGGGCAAGGGCAAGAAGGGATACTTCATGAAACGGCAAATCAGTTGCTGCTCTAGTGAAGAAACCCGAGGTTGAACCCAAACCCAAGACTAAGTGCTTCTGTAATGAGGGGAACGGTCACTGAAGCAGAACTACCCTAGATACTTGGTAGATGAGAAGGCAGGCAAGGTTGACAGAAGTATATTGGATATACATTATATTAATGTGTACTTTACTAGTACTCCTAGTAGCACCAGGGTATTAGATACCGGTTCGGTTGCTAAGTGTTGGTAACTCGAAATAAAAGGCTATGGAATAAATGGAGACTAGCTAAAGGTGAGATGACGATATGTGTTGGAAGTGTTTCCAAGGTTGATGTGATCAAGCATCGCATGCTCCCTCTACCATCGAGATTGGTGTTAAACCTAAATAATTGTTATTTGGTTTTTGCGTTGAGCATAGACATGATTGGATTATGTTTATCGCAATACGGTTATTCTTTAAGGAGAATAATGGTTACTCTTTTATTTGAATAATACCTTCAATGGTCTTGCACCTAAAATGAATGGTTTATTGAATCTCGATCGTAGTGATACACATGCTCATGCCAAAAGATATAAGATAGTAATGATAGTACCACATACTTGTGGCACTGCCACTTGAGTCATATTGGTATAAAATGCATGAAGAAGCTCCATGTTGATGGATCTTTGGACTCACTCGTTTTTGAAAAGTTTGAGACATGCGAACCATGTCTATTGGTGTATATGCATGAAGAAACTCCATGCAAATGGACCGTTTGGACTTACTTGATTTTGAATCACTTGAGACATGCAAATCATACCACATGGGCAAGATGACTGAAAGCCTCGTTTTCAGTAAAATGGAACTAGAAAGCAGCTTGTTGGAAGTAATACATTTTGATGTGTGCAGTCCAATGAGTGCTAAGGCGTGTAGTGGATATCGTTATGTTCTTACTTCACAGATGATTTGAGTAGATGTTGAGTATATTTACTTGATGAATCACGAGTCTGAATTATTGAAAGGTTCAAGTAATTTCAGGGTGAAGTTGAAAGATCGTCGTGACAAGAGGATAAAATATCTATGATATGATCATAGAGATGAATATCTGAATTACGAGTTTGGCACAGAATTAAGACATTGTGGAAATTGTTTCACAACTGATACAGCCTGGAACACCATAGTGTGATGGTATGTCCGAACATCATAACTGCACCCTATTGGATATGATGCATACCATGATGTCTCTTATCGAATTACCACAATAGTTTATGGGTTAGGCATTAGAGACAACCACATTCACTTTAAAAGGGGCACCACGTAATTCCGTTGAGACGACACCGTATGAACTATGGTTTAGAGAAACCTAAGCTGTCGTTTCTTAAAAGTTTGGGGCTGCGACGCTTATGTGAAAAAGTTTCAGGCTGATAAGCTCAAACCCAAAGCGGATAAATGCATCTTCATAGAATACCCAAAACAGTTGGGTATACCTCCTATTTCAGATCTGGAAGCAAAAGTGATTGTTTCTAGAAATGGGTCCTTTCTCGAGGAAAAGTTTCTCTCGAAAGAATTGAGTGGGAGGATGGTGGAGACTTGATGAGGTTATTGAACCTTCACTTCAACTAGTGTGTAGCAGGGCACAGGAAGTTGTTCCTGTGGCACCTACACCAACTGAAGTGGAAGCTTATGATAGTGATCATGAAACTTCAGATCAAGTCACTACCAAACCTCGTAGGTCGACAAGGATGCGTACTACTTCAAAGTGGTACGTAATCCTGTCTTGGAAGTCATGTTGCTAGACAACAATGAACCTACGAGCTATGGAGAAGAGATGGTGGGCCCGGATTCCGACGAATGGCTCGAGGCCATATAATCCGAGAGAGGATCCATATATGAAAACAAAGTGGAGACTTTGGAAGAACTACTTTATGGTCGTAAGGCTATTAGGTACATATGGATTTTAAAAGGAAGACGGACAATGATGGTAAGTATCACCATTAAGAAAGCTTGACTTGTTGTTAAGATGTTTTCCGACAAGTTCAAGGAGTTGACTACGATGAGACTTTCTCACTCGTAGCGATGCTAAGGTCTGTTGGAATTATATTAGCGATTACTGCATTATTTATGAAATCTTGCAGATAGGATGTCAAAACATTGTTTCCTCGACGATTTTCTTGAGGAAAAGTTGTATGTGATACAAACGGAAGGTTTTGTCAATCCTGAAAGATGCTAATAAGTATGCAAAGCTCCAGCAATCCTTCTAAGGACTGGAGTAAGCATCTCGGAGTTGGAATGTATGCTTTGATGAGATGATCAAAGATTTTTGGTGTATACAAAGTTTATGAGAAACTTGTATTTCCAAAGAAGTGAGTGGGAGCACTATAGAATTTCTAATGAGTATATGTTGTTGACATATTGTTGATCAGAAACGACGTGGAATTTCTGGAAAGCATATAGGATTATTTGGAAAGTGTTTTTCAATGGAAAGCCTGGATTAAGCTACTTGAACATTGAGCATCAAGATCTATAAGGATAGATCAAAACACTTAATGGTACTTTCAAATGAGCACATACCTTGACATGATCTTGAAAGTGTTCAAGATGGATTAGTCAAAGAAGGAGTTCTTGCCTGAGTTGTAAGGTATGAAGTTAAGACTTAAAGCTCGACCACGGCAGAAGAAAGAGGAAGGACGAAGGTCGTCCCCTATGCTTTTGTCATAGGCTCTCTACAGTATGCTATGCTGTGTGCCGCACCTGAAGTGTGCCTTGCCATGAGTCAGTCAAGGGGTACAAGAGTGATCCAAGAATGGATCACAGGACAGTGGTCAAAGTTATCCTTAGTAACTAGTGGACTAAGGAATTTTTCTCGATTATGGAGGTGGTAAAAGAGTTCGTCGTAAAGGGTTACGCCGATGCAAACTTTGACACTAATCCAGATTATTCTGAGTAGTAAACTGGATTCGTATAGTAGAACAGTTATTTGGAATAGCTCCAAATAGAACGTGGTAGCTGCATCTAGGAGATGACATAGAGATTTGTAAAGCACACACGGATCCAAAAGGTTCAGATCCGTTGACTATAACATCTCTCACAAGCATAACATGATCAAACCCAGAACTCATCGAGTGTTAATCACATGGTAATTTGAACTAGATTATTGACTCTAGTAAACTCTTTGGATGTTGGTCACATGGCGATGTGACCTGTGAGTGTTAATCATATGGCGATGTGAACTAGATTATTGACTCTAGTGCAAGTGGGAGACTGTTGGAAATATGCCCTAGAGGCAATAATAAATTGGTTATTATTATATTTCCTTGTTCATGATAATCGTTTATTATCCATGCTAGAATTGTATTGATAGGAAACTCAGATACATGTGTGGATACATAGACAACACCATGTCCCTAGTAAGCCTCTAGTTGACTAGCTCGTTGATCAATAGATGGTTACGGTTTCCTGACCATGGACATTGGATGTCGTTGATAATGGGATCACATCATTAGGAGAATGATGTGATGGACAAGACCCAATCCTAAGCCTAGCACAAGATCATGTAGTTCGTATGCTAAAGCTTTTCTAATGTCACGTATCATTTCCTTAGACCATGAGATAGTGCAACTCCCAGATACCGTAGGAGTGCTTTGGGTGTGCCAAACGTCACAACGTAACTGGGTGGCTATAAAGGTACACTATAGGTATCTCCGAAAGTGTATGTTGGGTTGGCACGAATCGAGACTGGGATTTGTCACTCCGTGTAAGCGGAGAGGTATCTCTGGGCCCACTCGGTAGGACATCATCATAATGTGCACAATGTGATCAAGGAGTTGATCACGGGATGATGTGTTACGGAACGAGTAAAGAGACTTGCCGTAACGAGATTGAACAAGGTATCGGGATACCAACGATCGAATCTCGGGCAAGTATCGTACCGCTAGACAAAGGGAATTGTATACAGGATTGATCGAATCCTCGACATCGTGGTTCATCCGATGAGATCATCGTGGAACATGTGGGAACCAACATGGGTATCCAGATCCCGCTGTTGGTTATTGACCGGAGAACGTCTCGGTCATGTCTACATGCTTCCCGAACCCGTAGGGTCTACACACTTAAGGATCGGTGACGCTAGGGTTATAGAGATATTAGTATGCGGTAACCCAAAAGTTGTTCGGAGTCCCGGATGAGATCCCGGACGTCACGAGGAGTTCCAGAATGGTCCGCAGGTAAAGATTTATATATGGGAAGTCTTGTTTTGGTCGCCGGGAAAGTTTCGCGCATTATCGGTATTGTACCGGGAGTGCCGAAGGGGGTCCGAGGGTCCACCAAGGGGGTCCACCTATACCGGGGGGGGCACATGGGCTGTAGGGGTGTGCGCCTTGGCCTATATGGGCCAAGGGCACCAGCCCCAAGAGGCCCATGCTCCAAGAGATAAGGGAAAGGAAGAGTCCTAAAGGGGGAAGGCACCTCCTAGGTGCCTTGGGGAGGATGGACTCCTCCCTGGCCGCACCCTTCCTTGGAGGAAGGGCCAAGGCTGCGCCCCCCCTCTCCCTTGGCCCTATATATAGTGGGGGAAGGGAGGGCAGCCGCACCTAAGCCCTGGCGCCTCCCTCTCCCTCCCGTGACACATCTCCCTCCTCCCGCAGCGCTTGGCGAAGCCCTGTTGGAATCCCGCTACTTCCACCACCACGCCGTCGTGCTGCTGGATCTCCATTAACCTCTCCTCCCCCCTTGCTGGATCAAGAAGGAGGAGACGTCGCTGCTCCGTACGTGTGTTGAACGCGGAGGTGCCGTCCGTTCGGCGCTAGGATCATCGGTGATTTGGATCACGACGAGTATGACTCCATCAACCCCGTTCTCTTGAACGCTTCCGTGCGCGATCTACAAGGGTATGTAGATCCACTCCTCCCTCGTTGCTAGATGACTCCATAGATTGATCTTGGTGACACGTAGGAAAATTTTGAATTATTGCTACGTTCCCCAACACATATACCCTAAAAACTTCGGGGAGCAGAATAGATCGGGAGTTCCGCCGCCAGAAGCCTCTGTAGCCACCAAAAGCCAATCTAAACCCGTTCCGGCACCCTGCCAGAGGGGGAATCCCTCTCCGGTGGCCATCTTCATCATCTCAGTGATCTCCATGTCGAGGAAGGAGTAGTTCTCCCTTAGGGCTGAGGGTATGTACCAGTAGCTATGTGTTTGATCTCTTTCTCTCTCGTGTTCTTGATGTGGTACGATCTTGATGTATCGCGAGCTTTGCTATTATAGTTGGATCTCATGATGTTTTTCCCCCTCTACTCTCTTGTAATGGATTGAGTTTTCCATTTGAAGTTATCCTGTCGGATTGAGTTTTTATGGATTTGAGAACACTTGATGTATGTCTTGCGTGGGATACCTGTGGTGACAATGGGGTATTCTATTGATCCACTTGATGTATGTTTTAGTTGTCAACTTGCGGGTTCCACCCATGAACCTATGCATAGGGGTTGGCACACGTTTTCGTCTTGACTCTCCGGTAGAAACTTTGGGGCACTCTTTGAGGTTCTATGTGTTGGTTGAATAGATGAATCTGAGATTGTGTGATGCATATCGTATAATCATACCCACGGATACTTGAGGCGACATTGGAGTATCTAGGTGACATTAGGGTTTTGGTTGATTTGTGTCTTAAGGTGTTATTCTAGTACGAACTCTAGGGTTGTTTGTGACACTTATAGGAGCGGGCCAATTCCATTTTCCCCCCTAACTTTGTCCCGACCTCATCTTTACCCCTAAATAAAAACAGTGCTCAACTTCGCCCCTCTTCCGTTAGGTGCGCTTATAGAAATGCCCTTCCGTACATTTTCCATCCAGTGAAAGGCCTTTGACCGTTAGATTTTTCTATACGTGCACTTAACGGTCAAAGGCCTTTGACTGGACGAAAAATGTATGAAAGGGCATTTCTATAAGCACACTTAACGGAAGAGGGGCAAAGTTGAGCACTGTTTTTATTTAGGGGTAAAGATGAGGTCGGGACAAAGTTAGGGGAAAAAATGTAAATCTCCCTATAGGAATAGCCCAACAGATTGATTGGAAAGAATAACTTTGAGATCGTTTCGTACCCTACCATAATCTCTTCGTTTGTTCTCTGTTATTAGTGACTTTGGAGTGACTCTTTGTTGCATGTTGAGGGATAGTTATGTGGTCCAATTATGTTATTATTGTTGAGAGAACTTGCACTAGTGAAAGTATGAACCCTAGGTCTTGTTTCCTATCATTGCAATACCGTTTATGCTCACTTTTATCATTAGTTACCTTGCTATTTTTATATTTTCAGATTACAAAAACCTTTATCTATCATCCATATTGCACTTGTATCACCATCTCTTCGCCGAACTAGTGCACCTATACAATTTACCATTGTATTTGGTGTGTTGGGGACACAAGAGACTCTTTGTTATTTGGTTGCAGGGTTGTTTGAGAGAGACCATATTCATCCTACACCTCCCACGGAGTGATAAACCTTAGGCCATCCACTTGAGGGAAATTTGCTACTGTCCTAAAAGCCTCTGCACTTGGAGGCCCAACAACGTCTACAAGAAGAAGGTTGTGTAGTAGACATCAATGTTGCTCTAATTTTTTCCCAGGAAACCGTCGCTGCACCTGCAACCGCCGGCGTGATCGACGTGCATGGCCCCGACGTGCATGCCCCATCTCCCGAGGCTGCCTCGTCGGCCTCGCCCGCTGGCGCGTCTATGGCCCCATCGGCCTCGCCCGCTGGCACGACCACGGGCCCGACTGGGTCGCCCGCTACGTCCCCCGTCTCGCCTGGGTCGGCCCAGCTCGCCTCGCCTATGTCGGGCATCGCCGAGTCGCCATCCTCGCCTGGCTCCCCATCGTCGCCTGTTCCGGCCCAACCCGACGTGTCTCCCCGACCCATGTCGCCTGTTGCTGAAAATGGTTCAGCCGCGACACGATTGGTCAGGTCTCCGTCGTCGCCGCCACCATCTACCGACGATGCAGCTCCTGGGCACACTATGGTCACTCGTCACCGCGTTCATACATGTAAGGCCAAGACATACACGGATAGCACGGTGCGGTATGACACTCGCTAGCGTGCATTCTTTGCTGCACCCACTTCTCATCGTGATGCTCTTGGTGAACCGGCTTGGCGTGCCACCATGTCTGCGGAATTTGCTGCCCTTTGTCACACGAACACATGGGTGTTGGTGCCTAGGCCTCCTGGCGTTAATATTGTGAGCTGCAAGTGGATCTTTAAGACCAAGCATCATCCGGATGGTTCTGTTGACAAGCACAAAGCTCGCCTTGTTGCTCGTGGTTATACTCAACAACAAGGGATCAACTATGGAGATACTTTCAGCCCCGTGGTGAAGCATGCCACGGTTTGTCTGGTCCTCTCTCTCGCTGTCTCTCACGGGTGGAGTCTTCGACAGATTGATGTGAGTAATGCTTTTCTCCACGGTTTTCTGGCCGAAGATGTCTACATGCAGCAGCCCCCTGGTTTTGAGGATGCTCATTATCCCTCTCATGTCTGCAAACTCCAGAGGTCCATCTACGGGCTCAAACAGTCGTCGCGTGCCTGGTATGCTCGGTTGAGTCGGCGGCTCTCACAACTTGGTTTTGTTCCCTCCAAGGCAGATGCATCCCTGTTCATCTTTTCCCATGGTGTTATTCAGATATATATGCTGGTGCATGTTGATGATATTGTGATTGCTGGTTCTACACCTACTGTGGTGGATCGCCTTGTGCAGTCCTTGTTTACGAGTTTTCCCATCAAAGACTTGGGCAGGTTGGAGTACTTCCTTGGTTTGGAAGCGTCCTTTCATTCAGGGGGCATGACATTGACGCAGAAGTATGCACTTGATCTCCTTCATCGCATCAACATGGAGAACTACAAGTCCACTTCCACTCCACTTGCTACATCCGAGAGTCTTCCGCGTCACAGTGGTGCATTGCTGACTACTGACGACTCTTTCAGGTATCGCAGTGTAGTTGGAGCACTTCAGTATCTGACGCTCACTTGTCCAGATATCTCCTTTGCCGTGAACAAAGTGTGCCAGTTCCTGTCTCAGCCTACGGAGGTTCATTGGGAAGCAGTTAAGTGTATTATGAGGTATGTCAAAGTTACGCTAGACACGGGACTACGGATTCGTAAGTCCAGATTTACTGGAGTCGGTATATTCACCGATGCAGACTGGGTAGGCTATGTTGATGACAGGCGTTCTACTGGTGGCTTTGCTATATTTGTTGGACCCAATCTTATATCTTGGAGTTCCAAGAAGCAGCCTACAGTCTCGAGGTCTAGCACCGAGGCAGAGTATAAGGCATTGGCCAATGGCGCGGCTGAAGCCATTTGGATAGACATAGTTCTCACAGAACTTGGAGTCACACGGCAGCGCACACCCATATTGTGGTGTGATAACTTAGGGGCAACTTACCTGATGGCGAATCTAGTGTTTCATGGTCGGACCAAACACGTTGAGATTGATTTCCATTTTGTGAGGGAACAAGTAGCTGTTAGTAAACTAGAAGTCAGGTTTATCTCAACCGATGATCAGCTAGCGGATGTATTTACTAAACCCGCTACTCGACAGATGCTAGACCATTTTAGAACCAATCTGAATCTTGTATGTAGTTCAGATTGAGGGGGCATGTAAAATAGGGTCTAGCATATTGTACATGTACACATATTTATATACGTATGTAATTTTATTATGATCATCTATATAAAGAGACGTAAGGCTGGATGTTAGCCACCCACGCAAAACCCTAAACCTACCTCTTCAACTGACGCACCCATTGTCGAGTTGCTGGATTGACCACCAGTTGATCCCAAAGCAGGAGCAGTCCATTGCAATGATCCATAATAATGCAGATAACCCTCAAATTTGCTGTCCAGGTAGCGGAGCCTGGCTGCGATCTTGCCATCTATCGACGGGCTCGCAAAGAATTTCGGGAGGGCCGGAAAGATCTCCTCCATGAAGAAGATCCCGGAGAGGGATAGCGGGAGGAGATCCGTCCACAGCAGGCGCCAGTCGTCGACGACGACACACCAGCTTTTGCAGACACAGCGAGATGCGGCGAGGCTGCGCGGCGCCAGGTGCCGGAGGACGCTAGCAAGGACGCCATCAGGTAGCAGCTGTGCCGCCACTAGGGCCATGGTCCATGGATGCCGATGAACTATTTTGTTTCAAAAACAGAGAGGGCGCTAGCTGATGGTGACGGATCGATCGAGGGTCTGGCTCTCGGTGGGATGTGTGTAGCTGAGGTGGGATTCGATTAGGATTTGCAATCGACTCTAGTTCCGCGGTGTGCGGCTGACTAACCGTGCCTAGCGTTAATCGTTAGAATATCCGCATGCATCTGGACGTTTAGTTTTTTAAGTAAAATGCAGTTTGCGTCATTAAACTTGCTCTTTTAGGATCATTTTCAAAGAAAATTTGCTCTTTTAGGATTTAAAAACCTTATTTTTTATTGCAGGTAATACGTGTAATATTTAGAGTATATCATAAGGATCATAGTATAAGTCATGTACACATTGACCACACAACTCTAAAAAACAACAGAACACTAGCCTTTACACAAAGGGACCTTGACCAATAATGAAAACTATAATTAAGACCGAAGAAACCTCTGAACTTGACACCAACATCCTTCACCTGCCTCTGGCGCCACCATAGCTGCCAGTAAAGAAATAAATAATATATCATCTCCTCATCCGAGCTCGACGCAGCTCCATCTCTGATATGCAGCTTTGCAGACCTCCAATGTGACTCATTAAAGATGAAACCATTACCGTTGACCGAATTAGAGTGGGGTAACACCCCATACATGCCACCGACCTCCAGATCTAGCCCCCGCACGACTAATACATCAGAGTAGGAAACCATACCTGCCATCCACGAGCCATGAACCCAACACACGATCCACCATCTTTCAGATGTCGTCGATGCAAACCACAATCTGCATCCGCTCCTGAACTACTGATGACCCACAAGTATAGGGGATCAATCGCAGTTCCTTCGTTAAGTAAGAGTGTCGAATCCAAAAAGGAGCAGAAGGAAATGACAAGTGGTTTCAACAAGGTAATTTCTGCAAACACTGAATTGTCGGTAACAATTAGTTTGATAGCAAGATAATTTATAACGAGCAAGTAACGGTAACGATAAGTAAAGTGTAACAAGGTAGCCCAATCTTTTTGTGACAAAGGACAGGCCAAAATGGTCTCTTATGATAAGCAAAGCGTTCTTGAGGGTACACGGGAATTTCATCTAGTCATTTTCACCATGTTGGTTTGATTCATGTTCGCTACTTTGATAATTTGATATGTGGATAGACCGGTGCTTAGGTGTTGTTCTTACTTGAACAAACCTCCTACTTATGATTAACCCCCTCGCAAGCATCCGCAACTATGAGAAAAATATTTAGATAAAATCTAATCATAGCATTAAACTTTTGGATCCAAATTAGGCTCTTACGAAATAGCGCATAAACTAGGGTTTAAGCTTCTGTCACTCTAGCAACCCATCATCTAATAACTACTCCACAATGCATTTCCTTAGGCCCTAATAAGGTGAAGTGCCATGTAGTCGACGTTCACATGACAACACAAAGGGAATCACAACATACATATCATCAAAATACCGAACACATATCAAGTTCACATGCTCAAGAACAAAAGTAACCACTCACAAATGGTAATCATGCTCAAGATCAGAGGGGTATTAAATAGCATAATGGATCTGAACATATAATGTTCCACCAAATAAACCATATAGTAATCAACTACAAGATGTAATCAACACTACTAGTCACCCACAAGTACCAATTTAAGGTTCCGATACAAAGATTGGACACAAGAGATGAAATACGGTTTGAGAAGAGATGGTGTTGTTGAAGATGTTGATGAAGATTGTCCTCCCCAATATGGGAGAGTTGTTGGTGATGACGATGATGATGATTTCCTCATCCGGGAGGGAAGTTCCCACGACGAAATCGCTTCGCCAGAGGACAAAAGTGCTCCTGCCCAAGTTCCACCTTGAGACGGCGGCGCTTCGTCCCGAAAGTCCCCTCCTGATTTTTTTTCTAGGTCAAAATGACCTATATACCAGAAGATGGGCATCAGAGGTAGGACGAGGAGGGCACAACCCATTAGGGCGCGCCTGGGGGGCCTGGACATCGTCGCCACTGTCGAGCCATTATCAACATACTTCCCAAGCCCCGCGCCGACGCTGGAGAAAATCTCGTCGCAACGGTAGAGGACGAGGACACAAGTCCACCATAAGGATGTCGCCGCTGTCACGCCATCCTTGCTTGAAATGTCTGGTTTCCAAACCCATCCCCGACCATAGAGATAAACGGCTCATCGGGGAAGGATATGAAGATTCTTTATTTAGCGTCATCATCGCAGCCGCCAAAGTCAAGACAATGAACAGCCTAAAAACTTAAGCTACTGATATGTCTCCAACGTATCTATAATTTTTAATTGTTCCATGATGTTATATTATCAATCTTGGATGTTTTATAATCATTTTATAGTCATTTTATATCATTTTTGGTACTAACCTATTGGCATAGTGCCAAGTGCCAATTGTTGTCTTTTCCATGTTTTTTACATCGCAGAAAATCAATATCAGACGGAGTCCAAATGCCCCGAAACATTACGGAGAATTTTTATGGGCCAGAAGGAACACAACAGGCCCTGGCTGTGCCTGGGGGTGCCCCGAGGGAGGCACAACCCACCAGGGCGCGCCAGGAGGCTCGCGCGTGCCCTGGTGGGTTGTGCCCACCTCGGGTGCCCCCGGGACCGCCTCTTTGCTCTATAAATACCCCAATATTCCAGAAACCCTAGGGGAGTCGACGAAATATTCATCCAGCCTCCGCAGAGTCCAGAACCACCAGATCCAATCTAGACACCATCTCGGATGGGGTTCACCACCTCCATTGGTGCCTCTCCGATGATGCGTGAGTAGTTCTTTGTAGACCTTCGGGTCCGTAGTTAGTAGCTAGATGACTTCATCTCTCTCTCTTGATTCTCAATACAATGGTCTCTTGGAGATTCATATGATGTAACTTTTTTGTGGTGTGTTTGTTGGGATCGATGAACTTTGAGTTTATGATAAGATCTATCTTTTTATATCCATGAAAGTATTTGAGTTTCTTTGATCTCTTTTATGCATGATTGCTTATAACCTCGTATTTCTTCTCTGATATTTGGGTTTTGTTTGGCCAACTTGATCTATTTATCTTGCAATGGGAAGAGGTGCTTTGTAGTGGGTTCGATCTTACTATGCTTGATCCCAGTGACAGAAAGGGAAACAACACATATGTGTCATTGCTACTAAGGATAAAATGATGGGGTCTATCTCTACATAGATAGATCTTGTCTACATCATGTCATCGTTCTTATTGCATTACTCTGTTTCTCCATGAACTTAATACACTAGATGCATGCTGGACAGCGGTCGATGTGTGGAGTAATAGTAGTAGATGCAGGCAGGAGTCGGTCTACTAATCTTGGACGTGATGCCTATATAATGATCATTGCATGGATATCGTCATGAGTATTTGAAGTTCTATCAATTGCCCAACAGTAATTTGTTTACCCACCATTTGTTATTTTTCTCGAGAGAAGCCACTAGTGAAACCTACGACCCTCGGGTCTTCTTTCTCATATATTTGCCTTTGCGATCTACTTTTATCTTGCTTTTATTTTCAGATCTACTAAACCAAAAACCCAAAATACTTTGCTGCAATTTATTCTTATTTATTTTATTTGGCGTTCGATCTATCAATCTACTACAAATTTACCTCACGACTGTTTGCCTATCTTGAGGCGCCGTACCCCGAAAGGGATTGACAACCCCTTTAACACGTCGGGTTGCGAGAGGTTGTTATTTATGTGCAGGTGATATTTACGTTGTGTTGCTTGGTTCTCCTACTGGTTTGATAACCTTGGTTTCATATCTGAGGGAAATACCTACTGCCACTGTGCTGCATCATCCCTTCCTCTTTGGGGAAATACCGACGTAGCTTCAAGCAACATCAAAAGGAATTTCTGGCGCCGTTGTCGGGGATGATCTTCAACACATACCAGGTTCCTAATCACAAATCTCATCTCCTCGCAACTTATATTATTTGCCATTTGCCTCTCGTTTTCCTCTGCCCCACTTCATAAAAAATCATCGTTTTATTCGCCTTTTTCGTTCGCCGTTTTCTTGCTGGATCTGTTTTTGAGTGCAATCTTGTTGTGTGGTCATCATGACTCAAGAGAACACCAAATTATGTGACTTCTCAAATACCAACAACAATGATTTTATCAGCACTCCGCTTGCTCCTCCCGCCACTAGCGCGGAGACTTGTGATATTAATACTGCTTTGCTGAATCTTGTTATGAAAGACCAATTATCCGATACTCCTAATGAGGATGCCGCATCCTATCTTAATACCTTCGTGGAATTATGCGATATGCAAAAGAAAACAAGATGTGGACAATGATGTGGTCAAGATGAAAATATTTCCGTTTTCTTTGCATGATTCTGTAAAAATTTGGTTCTCCTCTTTGCCGCGTAATAGTATCGGTTCTTGGAATAAGTGCAAAGATGCTTTTATTACTAAGTATTTTCTGCCCGCGAAAATCATTTCCCTTAGAACCCATATCATGAATTTCAAGCAACTTGAACATGAGCATGTTGCACAATTATGGGAAAGGATGAAAATGATGCTAAGGAATTGCCCAACTCATGGATTAAATCTTTGGATGATCATACAAAATTTTTATGCGGGGTTGAATTTTGTTTCTCGTAATCTTTTAGATTCCTCCGCGGTGGTACTTTTATGGAAATTACTTTTGGTGAAGCCACCAAATTGCTTGATAATATTATGGAAAATTATTCGCAATGGCATACCGAAAGAGGTCCTACTAGTAAAAAAGTTAATTTTGTTGAAGAAATTTCTTGTTTGAGTGAAAAGGTTGATGCTCTTGTGAAATGGTTGCTAGTAGAAGTGCTCCTATTGATATTAATGATATGCCTTTGTCTACTTTGATTGAGCAAAATAGTGATGCCATATATGTGAATTTTATCCCTCGGAATAATTTCAACAACAATGCTTATAGAGGTAATTTTAATCCTAGGCCTTTTCCTAGTAATTCCCTAATAATTATGGTAATTCCTATGGAAATTAATCTTATAATAATAATAATAATAATAGGAATACATCTGATCTTGAGAAAAATATTAAAGAACTTATCAACACGCAAAAAGTTTTCAACACTTCCATAGAAGAAAAGTTGAGTAAGATTCATGATTTGTCTAGAAGTGTTGATAGAATTGCTCATGATGTGGAAAATCTCAAGATGAATTTTTTTGTGTGCCTAAAGTAGATGAATCAATTAAAGCTCTTTATGTTTCTATGGATGAAAGTAAGAAAAGAACCACTATGCTTAGAGCTCAAAGATAATATTTAGAAAAAGCGTTTTCTAGTGATTTCTTTCACAAAAGTGATGAAGATCTTAAAATGATTGGCGTTTATTCTATTGATTCCTTGTTTAGTAAAGTTAATATTGATAAAAAAAGGGACTGGAGAAGAGTCAACTTTAGGTAGAAGGCATCCTAATATCTCGGAGGGTGAAAATCTTGTTGAGAAAATTGATGAAAGTGGGTTTGGAGAGCTCAAAACTTTAACTAGTGATGTGCCCACTCTTTTGGATTACAAAGACTTTAATTATGATAATTTATCCTTGATTGATTGTATTACTTTGTTTCAATCCATGATAAATTCACCACATGCTTATGAACAAAATAAGTCTTTTACTAAACATATTGTTGATGCTATGATGAAAGCTTTTGAAGAAAAATTGGAATTAGAAGTATCAATTCCTAGAAAATTGCATGATGAATGGGAACCTACTATCAAAGTCAAGATAAAAAATTATGAGTGTTTTGCTTTGTGTGACTTGGGTGCTAGTGTTTCTACAACTAGATGACACCCGACACGTTGTTGCGGGAATATTGGCAATACATTTCGATGATATGTGATTTCTATGTAACGTGAATAGTGATACTACGAAAACTAAAATTGCAAATCCATATGCTTTATTGTGTTTGATTAATGTATTGTAAAATATCTAATATATGTTTGCATGTCGAGGTGGACATTTTCATGATGCATGAATGCATGTTGTGATGGGTCTTTTGCCATGCATGTTGCTTGATGATGTGGCATGCTTGCATGTTGAGAGAAATATGTTAGTGGGGGCTAGCTATTTAGATATAAAATATTCTGAAATCTTTATGTGATGTGCTTGGTCTTACCGATCTTGAATCATGCTCTTTAAATTTGATTCTACTATTAAAAAGCCTATGTGAAGAATTAATGATGTTCTTATTATTGCAAATAGGAATTATGTGCCCATAGATTTTATTGTCCTTGATATTGATTGCAATCCGTCTTGTCCAATTATTTTTGGTAGACCGTTTTTACGCACTATCGGTGCCGTGATTGATATGAAAGAAGGCAATATTAAGTTCCAGTTCCCTTTGAGGAAGGGTATGGAACACTTTCCTAGACCAAAGAATTAAGACACCATATGAATCAATCATGAGGACATCTTATAGATCTCGAACCAAAGATGACAAAACTTAGATCTTTGTTTTATGCCTAGCTAAGGGCGTAAGCTATAGCGCTTGTTGGGAGGCGACCCAAGGAATAAAATTTATTTTTTGCTTTTTGCTTTCTGTTTTTGAGTGTTAACACAACTATTCTACTGTTATGATTGTGTTTTTTATGTTTTAATTAGTTTTTGTGCCAAGTAAAGCCTTTAGGATCTTCTTGGGTGATAGTTGTTTGATCTTGCTGAAAAAACAGAAACTTTTACGCTCACAAAAATAGTTTTCATTTTTTACCTGAGAGCGATAAAATACCCATTCCACTTGAAGTGGATCAATGTACAAATTGTTCAGGTCTTCCTAATTTTTCAGAATTTTTGGAGTTACATAAATATTCGAAATAGTCAGATTGGTACAGACTGTTCTGTTTTGACAGATTTTGTTTTCTTTGTGTTATGTGTTTATTTTGATGGCTCTATGGTTTCTTTGATGAGTTTTTGCCATAGAAAAGTTGTAATACAGTGTATATAATACAAAACAAAATACGAATTAGTTTGATACAATACTTATAGTAGTGATTTATTATTCTTATACTAACGGATCTCACGAAGGTTTTGTTGAGTTTTGTGTGATTGAAGTTTTCAAGTTTTGGTTATCTTACGATGGATGAAGGACTAAAGGTAGAAGATCCTAAGCTTGGGGATGCCCCGGCATCCCAAACTATTATCCAAAAATGAGCAACCAACTAAGCTTGGGGATGCCCCCGAGTGGCATCCCCTCTTTCTTCTAACGACCATCGGTATTTTACTCGAAACTATATTTGTATTCGTCACATACTATGTGTTTTGTTTGGAGCGTCTTGTATGATATGAGTCTTTGATTGTATTATTTTTTGCTTTAAGTCTTGATTCCTTACTGGACACACCTATTTGAGAGAGCCAAAATTATGTCATGACTTGTTAGAATTGCTCTCTATGGTTCACTTAAATTTTTATGAGCTATGGACTTGCTCTAGTGCTTCACTTATATCTTTTTTGAGCACGGTGTGTTTTAGTATTTTTGAAGAAATTCTCTCTTGCTTCACTCAGATTTATTTGAGAGTTAGTGAAATTTTCAAGAAATTCTCTTTTGATGCACTTAAATTAATTTGAGAGAAAGAAATATTATGCTCATGATCTTCACTTATATTTGTTTGAGCTTATGAAAAGCAACACATGAAAATTAGTCCCAAAGTGATAGATATCCAAGAAGGATATAATAAAAACTTTCATGAAGATCATTGGACAAAATAAACTTGATTCTTAGTAATAGTTTTGAGATATGATGATGTGATATGTGAGTCATCATGATGAGTAATTATGCTTTAGTAAGAATATTGGCATTAAGGTTTGTGATTCCCTATACAAGTACGAAAGTCGATAGTCATGCAATGAACTTATATCCTACTTGTGGTGCATTATTCGGTGTTAGTTATGCTTAATGATCGCTTATGAGATTATTCGTTTCTTGGTTGGTCGCTTCTCAATCTTTTGCTAGCCTTCATTTTGCACTAAGTATGATCTTTACTTGTGGATCCAAAAGCCTTTAAACCAGTTTTGCCACATGAGTCCACTATATCTACCTATATGCGGTATTCTTTTGGCGTTCTAAGCAAATTTGTATGTGCCATCTCTAATTTTCAAAATAAACTTCCCTTTTGTGTGTTTGTTCCGCTCGCGGAGCGGTGAGGGGTGGCTAATATTTTCTATGCTAGATGTGTTATTCTCAAGATGAGTGTTTATTCACTTGTCATTGCACGAGAGTAAGACAAAGGTATTAGGGATGCCCAGTCCCGAAATAAAAAAATGAATTTACTTTATGTTGTCAAATAATAAATTCCTTGGAAAGTGTTGGTATGGAGGGCAACCGTGGATACGGCTAGCCATACAAAGTGAAAGTATGGTGGAAAAATGAATAAACTTTATTTTCTGTTTGGGAACCACCTATGATATATCTAAGCATGGAAAGTATTGGGAACTCTAAGTTGTTTTCGTTGGTGGGATGGATACACCTCCCAAAATGTTTTTATCTCTAAGTTTTTCGCTTTGAGCTCTGACACCTCTACAAATCCCTACTTCCCTCTACGAAGGGCCTTTCTTTTACTTTATGAAATTTTTATTCCGAGTCTCCATATTATCTTATAAAAGCACCAACTAGGAGGCAATATGATCGTACTTGAGTATTGGATGTAGCTAATATTCGAATGTGTTTCATGAATGGATCAATGGTTGAGCATGATGGGCTCGGGATAACTTATTTTAGCATTGATTTTGAAAGACATGGTTGCTTGTTGATATGCTTGAGTATTTAAATTATCATGTCAAAACTAGGCTATTGCTTTGAACAATTAAAAGTCAAAATGTCCATGCTATAAACAAAAGAAATATGATATGATATGTTAGGCAGCATTCCACATCAAAAATTCTGTTTTTATCTCTTACCTACTCGAGGACGAGTAGGAATTAAGCTTGGGGATGCTGATACGTCTCCAACGTATCTATAATTTTTTATTGTTCCATGTTGTTATATTATATTACATGTTAGGCAACATTCCACATCAAAAATTCTGCTTTTATCTCTTACCTACTCGAGGATTAGTAGGAGTTAAGCTTGGGGATGCTGATACGTCTCCAACGTATCTATAATTTTTGATTGTTCCATGCTGTTATATTATAAATTTTGGATGTTTTATAATCATTTTATATCACTTTTTGGTACTAACCTATTGACATAGTGCCAAGTGCCAGTTGCTGTTTTTTCCATGTTTTTTACATCGCAGAAAATCACTATCAGACGGAGTACAAATGCCCCGAAACTTTATGGAGAATTTTTATGGGCCAAAAGGAACACAACGGGCCCTGGCTGCACCTGGGGGGTGCCCCGAGGGAGGCACAACCCACCAGGGCGCGCCAGGAGGCCCAAGCGCACCCTGGTGGGTTGTGCCCACCTTGGGTGCCCCCGGATCGCCTCTTTGCTCTATAAATATCCCAATATTCCAGAAACCCTAGGGGAGTCGACGAAATATTCATCCAGCCGCCGCAGAGTCCAGAACCACCAGATCCAATCTAGACACCATCTTGGATGGGGTTCTGTAGAGATCCGACCTCAAACGGTCAAATCTCTGTGCATAAGTGTCATCCCTGGATCGGTAATGCTGACACACACAGTACTCGAGGATTTATAATAGAGTTCAATCACACACTTATTACATCGAATGTCTCAAAGAGAGTACTTATTACAATAATATGGCTGAAGGCCATCTAATTAAGATAACATCGAAAGCTTCGAAGGTAAATGAGTCCATCAACTCCAACGGCATAGCTGAGTGCATGAAAACGACCTAGCGCACCTTATTCTTCGTCTGAAAACTCTGCAACATAATACGTTGCAGCCTGTGTAGGTCAGCACATGGAATATGCTGGCAAAGTAACACTATATAGAGCAATGAACATGGAACAACTATAACTATATGCATATTTGGCTGGTGGGGGCTCTATGCTTATTTTTGCAGAAAGCTAGTTTTTCCCTACAACAAAGGAATAGATTTTATTTAACTACAAAGTTTGTTGAAAACATTTAGAAGGTTCCTCCAACTCAATCCCAAATTAAATAATCATCAACCCAACACATTAGTTAAATAGAGTGATGACATCGAATCAATAATTCAAGTACCATATACTCAAGATGTCCATAACCGGGGACACGACTAACCATGATTAGTTTATACACTCTGCAGAGGTTTGCACACTTTTCCCCACAAGACTCGATCTCCTCCGTTGGATTTCTCGCGCTACATGGTGTTTGAGAAACGGATGACCGAGACACAGTCTTTCAGAAGCATTAGCTCATTACTCTGGGTAGACAGTACCACCTACATCCCCTACATCTGCTAGCCTACCACTGAAAGAGGTCACACAACTTACTCAACTATGCCAGAGCCCATAATGGCTTATGGCTACACATGAAAGTTTCCAGCATGAATAATCTTATGATCCCTTTGAGCCTGGGTGGCAAACCGTAGGATGATCACACGGGTACTCCGAAATATCCCAAGACAACACTGGATTGCTCCAGGTGCCCAGACAACCACTGGGTGCTCCAGGGTGCCTCAACCAATCCACCCGTATGTGTATTAAAATAGCCACCTTAAGTTTAACCATTACTTAAAACTCTCACATCTGTCCTGGATCACTCAAACCAAACCACGTCTACGAGCAGAGCATAGCAGTATAAGCATAACGTAGAAGTAACTCCCAGTGTTTGTAAATAAAGACAATAGGTTCTACCTCATCAACTACTTCCCAATACCCACATGTTAAACATATCCTACTCATGCAATGTTTTTAGGATTGAAACTAATGCATAAAAACTGGGTAATGAGGGGTATGATCAAAGTGTTACTTGCCTTGCTGACGATCTGAAAAACCTAGTGACTCGTAGTAGCACGCTTTGCACTCCGGAAACTCTATCATGAACAAACAATAACATACATAAGCAATAAAACATAGGATACAAGGGTAGAACCTGAATGAAAAGATCCAAACTGAAACTTCAAGAGAAAAGCTTCGATTTGCAAAAAGAATCAATCAAATCAGAGCTACGAAACTCAAACTACGATCAAAAAAAGTTTGAATTCAAATCTCCTTGAAACCAAATTTTAAATTGTCAAAACCATGTTCAAGTTGATTATCTGGAAAGAGGGGAACAAGACGAATATTTTGGCATTGGTTTCACTGGATTTGGACAAGCGAGCAAAAAGTTGCGAGGGTTTGAAGATCATGAACTAATCTATGATAAAAGAAATCGCGGATAGGTCCCTTGCCGAAAATAAAATAAAAAGAAAAACCTATCGAACGAACGTTCGCTAACAGAACCAAACGAACGAACCTGTTCGTTTAAATGAACTAAATAGAAAACGTTCGCTAACTAGGAAGTCTAAAAATAAAAACCGATCTAAACCGAAGAACCGAAAAGAAAACTGACAAAACCCTAAAAAACCGATCTAGGTTTTATACCTAAAACCGGCGGGTGGCGGCGGTTTTCGGCGAATGGCGAGGCTAGCGGCTTCGGCGACGGCGGCGCAGCTACGGGGCAGGGTGGCGCGGCATCGGGCGGTGGGTGGCGGCGTGGGGCGACGCTAGGCGATGATGAGACTTTCTCACCCATAGCGATGCTTAAGTCCGTCCGAATCATGTTAGCAATTGCCACATTTTCTGATGAAATTTGGCAAATGGATGTCAAAACAACATTCCTTAAAGGATATCTTAAAGAAGAGTTGTATATGATGCAACCAGAAGGTTTTGTCGATCCTAAAGGTGCTAACAAAGTGTGCAAGCTCCAGTGATCCATCTATGGACTGGTGCAAGCATCTTGAAGTTGGAATATATGCTTTGATGAGGTGATCAAAGCATATGGTTTTATACAGACTTACGTTGAAGTCAGTATTTACAAGAAAGTGAGTGGGAGCTTTGTGATATTTCTGATATTATATGTGGATGACATATTGCTGATCAGAAATGATATAGAAATTCTAGATAGCATAAAAGGATACTTGAATAAGAATTTTTCAGTGAAAAACCTCGATGGAGCTGCTTACATATTAGGCATCAAGATCTATAGAGATAGATCAAGACGCTTGATAAGATTTTCAATGAGTTCATACCTTGACAAGATTTTGAAGGAGTTCAAAATTGATCAGTCAAAGAAGGAGTTCTAGCCTGTATTGTAAGGTGTGAAGTTGAGTAAGACTCAAAGTACAGCCACACCAGAAGATAGACAGAGAATGAAATGTTGGGGAACATAGTAATTTCAAAAATTTCTTACACACACGCAAGATCATGGTGATGCATAGCAACGAGAGGGGAGAGTGTCGTCCACGTACCCTCGTAAACTGTTAAGCGGAAGCGTTAGCACAACTCGGTTGATGTAGTCGTACGTCTTCACGATCCGACCGATCAAGTACCGAACGTACGGCAGCTCCGAGTTCAGCACACGTTCAGCCCGATGACGTCCCTCTAACTCCGATCCAACTGAGTGTTGAGGGAGAGTTGTGTCAGCACGACGGCGTGGTGATGATGATAATGTTCTACCGAAGCAGGGCTTCGCATAAGCACCGCTACGATATGATCGAGGTGGATTATGGTGGAGGGGGGCACCACACATGGCTAAGAGATCAAGAGATCAATTGTTGTATCTTTGGGGTGCCCCCTGCCCCCGTATATAAAGGAGTGGAGGAGGGGGAGGGCCGGCCCTCTCTATGGCAGGCCCTAGGGGAGTCCTACTCCCACCGGGAGTAGGATTCCCCTTTTCCTAGTAGAACTAGGAGCCCTTCCATGTAGTAGGAGTAGGAGGGAAGGAAAAGGGAAGGGAAAAGGAGAAGGAAGGAAGGGGGCGCCCCCCTCCCTAGTCCAATTTGGACCAGCCCATGGGGAGGGGTGCGGCCACCCTTTGAGGCCTTTCTCTCCTTTCCCGTATGGCCCATTAAGGCCTAATACGAATTCTCGTAACTCCCCGGTACTCCTGAAAAACCCCGAATCACTCGGAACCTTTCCGATGTCCGAATATAGTCGTCCAATATATCAATCTTTACGTCTCGACCATTTCGAGACTCCTCATCATGTCCCCGATCTCATCCGAGACTCCGAACTCCTTCGGTACATCAAAACATATAAACTCATAATATAACCGTCATCGTAACGTTAAGCGTGCGGACCCTACGGGTTCGAGAACTATGTAGACATGACCGAGACACGTCTCCGGTCAATAACCAATAAAGGAACCTGTATGCTCATATTAGCTCCCACATATTCTACGAAGATCTTTATCGGTCAAACCGCACAACAACATACGTTGTTCCCTTTGTCAACGGTATATTACTTGCCCGAGATTCGATCGTCGGTATCTCAATACCTAGTTCAATCTCGTTACCGGCATGTCTCTTTACTCGTTCCGCAATACATCATCCCGCAACTAACTCATTAGTTGCAATGCTTGCAAGGCTTATAGTGATGTGCATTATCGAGTGGGCCCAAAGATACCTCTCCGACAATCGGAGCGACAAATCCTAATCTCGAAATACG
Organism: Triticum aestivum; assembly: GCF_018294505.1. Taxonomy (NCBI): domain Eukaryota; kingdom Viridiplantae; phylum Streptophyta; class Magnoliopsida; order Poales; family Poaceae; genus Triticum; species Triticum aestivum. The sequence continues at coordinate 479,392,861 of NC_057800.1, read as the reverse complement.
CCAACCCAACAAGTACCTTCGGAGACACCTGTAGAGCACCTTTATAATCACCCAGTTACGTTGTGACGTTTGGTAGCACACAAAGTGTTCCTCCGATAAACGGGAGTTGCATAATCTCATAGTCATAGAAACATGTATAAGTCATGAAGAAAGCAATAGCAACAAACTAAACGATCAAGTGCTATGCTAACAGAATGGTTCAAGTCAATCACATCATTCTCTAATGATGTGACCCCGTTAATCAAATGACAACTCATGTCTATGGCTAGGAAACTTAACCATCTTTGATTCAACGAGCTAGTCAAGTAGAGGCATACTAGTGACATACTGTTTGTCTATGTATTCACACATGTATTATGTTTCCGGTTAATACAATTCTAGCATGAATAATAAACATTTATCATGATATAAGGAAATAAATAATAACTTTATTATTGCCTCTAGGGCATATTTCCTTCAGTCTCCCACTTGCACTAGAGTCAATAATCTAGTTCACATCGCCATGTGATTTAACATCAATAGTTCACATTACCATGTGATTAACACCCATAGTTCACATCGTCATGTGACCAACACCCAAAGGGTTTACTAGAGTCAATAATCTAGTTCACATCGCTATGTGATTAATACCCAAAGAGTACTAAGGTGTGATCATGTTTTGCTTGTGAGGGAAGTTTAGTCAACGGGTCTGCCACATTCAGATCCGTATGTATTTTGCAAATTTCTATGTCAACAATGCTCTGCACGGAGCTACTCTAGCTAATTGCTCCCACTTTCAATATGTATCCAGATTGAGACTTTGAGTCATCTAGATCAGTGTCAAAACTTGCATCGACGTAACCCTTTACGATGAACCTTTTGTCACATCCATAATCGAGAAACATATCCTTATTCCACTAAGGATAATTTTGACCAATGTCCAGTGATCTACTCCTAGATCACTATTGTACTCCCTTGCCAAACTCAGGGCAGGGTATACAATAGGTCTGGTACACAGCATGGCATACTTTATAGAACCTATGGCTAAGGCATAGGGAATGACTTTCATTCTCTCTCTATCTTCTGCCGTGGTCGGGTTTTGAGTCTTACTCAACTTCACACCCTGTAACAAAGGCAAGAAATCCTTCTTTGACTGTTCCATTTTGAACTACTTCAAAATCTTGTCAAGGTATGTACTCATTGAAAAACTTATCAAGCGTCTTGATCTATCTCTATAGATCTTGATGCTCAATATGTAAGCAGCTTCACCGAGGTCTTTCTTTGAAAAACTCCTTTCAAACATTCCTTTATGCTTTGCAGAATAATTCTACATTATCTCTGATCAACAATATGTCATTCACATATACTTATCAGAAATGCTGTAGTGCTCCCACTCACTTTCTTGTAAATACAGGCTTCACCGCAAGTCTGTATAAAACTATATGCTTTGATCAACTTATCAAAGCGTATATTCCAACTCCGAGATGCTTGCACCAGTCCATAGATGGATCGCTGGAGCTTGCATATTTTGTTAGTACCTTTAGGATTGACAAAACCTTCTGGTTGCATCATATAAAACTCTTCTTTAATAAATCCATTAAGGGATGCAGTTTTGTTTATCCATCTGCCAGATTTCATAAAATGCGGCAATTGTTAACATGATTCGGACAGACTTAAGCATAGATACAAGTGAGAAACTCTCATCGTAGTCAACACCTTGAACTTGTCGAAAACCTTTTTGTGACAATTCTAGCTTTGTAGATAGTTACACTACTATCAGCGTCCGTCTTTCTCTTGAAGATCCATTTAATCTCAATGGCTCGCTGATCAATGGGCAAGTCAATCAAAGTTCATACTTTGTTCTCATACATGGATCTCATCTCAGATTTCATGGCCTCAAGCCATTTTGCGGAATCTGGGCTCATCATCGCTTCCTCATAGTTCATAGGCTTGTCATGGTCAAGTAACATGACCTCCAGAACATGATTACCGTACCACTCTGGTGCGGATCTCACTCTTGTTTACCTACGAGGTTCGGTAGTAACTTGACCTGAAGTTACATGATCATCATCATTAGCTTCCTCACTAATTGGTGTAGTAGTCACATGAACAGATTTCTGTGATGAATTACTTTCCAATAAGGGAGCAGGTACAGTTACCTCATCAAGTTCTACTTTCGTCCCACTCACTTCTTTCGAGAGAAACTCCTTCTCTAGAAAGGATCCATTCTCAGCAATGAATATCTTGCCTTCGGATCTGTGATAGAAGGTGTACCCAACATTTTCTTTTGGGTATCCTATGAAGATGCACTTCTCCGATTTGGGTTTGAGCTTATCAGGTTGAAACTTTTTCACATAAGCATTGCAACCTCAAACTTTAAGAAACGACAGCTTAGGTTTCTTGCCAAACCATAGTTCATACGGTGTCGTCTCAACGGATTTAGATGGTGCCCTATTTAATGTGAATGTAGCTGTCTCTAATGCATAACCCCAAAACAATAGTGGTAAATCGGTAAGAGACATCATAGATCGCACCATATCTAATAAAGTACGGTTACGATGTTCGGACACACCATTACACTGTGGTGTTCCAGGTGGCGTGAGTAGTGAAACTATTTCACATTGTTTTAACTGAAGGCCAAACTCGTAACTCAAATATTTTACTTCTGCGATCATATCGTAGAAACTTTTATTTTTGTTACGATGATTCTCCACTTCACTCTGAAATTCTTTGAACTTTTCAAATGTTTCAGACTTGTGTTTCATCAAGTAGATATACTCATATCTGCTCAAATCATCTGTGAAGATCAGAAAATAATGATACCTGCCGCGAGCCTCAATATTCATCGGACCACATACATCAGTATGTATGATTTCCAACAAATCTGTTGCTCGCTCCATTGTTCCGGAGAACGGAGTCTCAGTCATCTTGCCCATGAGGCATGGTTCGCAAGCATCAACTGATTCATAATCAAGTGATTCCAAAAGCCCATCAGCATGGATTTTCTTCATGCGCTTTACACCAATATGACCTCAACGGCAGTGCCACAAATAAGTTGCACTATCATTATTAACTTTGCATCTTTTGGCTTCAATATTATAAAAATGTGTATCACCACGATCGAGATCCAACAAACCATTTTCATTGGGTGTATGACCATAGAAGGTTTTATTCATGTAAACAGAACAAAAATTATTCTCTAACTTACATGAATAACCGTATTGCAATAAACATGATCCAATCATATTCATGCTCAACACAAACACTAAATAACATTTATTTTAGGTTTAACACTAATCCCGAAAGTATAGGGAGTGTGCGATGTTGATCATATCAATCTTGGAACCATTTCCAATACACATCGTCACTTCACCCTTAACTAGTCTCTGTTCATTCTGCAACTCCCGTTTCGAGTTACTATTCTTAGCAACTTAACTAGTATCAAATAAGGGGTTGCTATAAACATTAGTAAAGTACACATCAATAACATGTATATCAAATATACCTATGTTCACTTTGCCAACCTTCCTATCCGCCAATTACTTGGGGTAGTTCCGCTTCCAATGACCAGTTCCTTTGCAGTAGAAGCACTCAGTTTCAGGCTTAGGTCCAGACTTGGGTTTTTCACTTGAGCAGCAACTTGTTTGTCGTTCTTCTTGAAGTTCCCCTTTCTTCCATTTGCCCCTTTACTTGAAACTAGTGGTTTTATTTACCATCAACACTTGATGCTTTTCTTCATTTCTACCTTCGTCGATTTCAGCATCACGAAGAGCTTGGGAATTGTTTTCTTTATCCCTTGCATATTATAGTTCATCACGAAGTTCTACTAACTTGGTGATGGTGACTAGAGAATTCTGTCAATCACTATTTTATCTGGAAGATTAACTCCCACTTGATTCAAGCGATTGTAGTACCCAGACAATCTGAGCACATGCTCACTGCTTGAGCTATTCTCCTCCATCTTTTAGCTATAGAACTTGTTGGAGACTTCATATCTCTCAACTCGGGTATTTACTTGAAATATTAACTTCAACTCCTGGAACATCTCATATGGTCCATGACGTTCAAAACGTCTTTGAAGTCCCGATTCTAAGCCGTTTAAGCATGGTGCACTAAACTATCAAGTAGTCATCATATTGAGCTAGCCAAACGTTCATAACATCTGCATCTGCTCCTGCAATAGGTTTGTCACCTAGCGGTGCATCAAGTACATAATTCTTCTGTGCAGCAATGAGGATAAACCTCAGATCACGGATCCAATCCGCATCATTGCTACTAACATCTTTCAACTTAGTTTTCTCTAGGAACATATCAAAAATAAAACAGGGGAGCTAAACGCGAGCTATTGATCTACAACATAGATATGCTAATACTACCAGGACTAAGTTCATGATAAATTTAAGTTCAATTAATCATATTACTTAAGAACTCCCACTTAGAAAGACATCCCTCTAATCTTCTAAGTGATCACGTGATCCAAATCAACTAAACCATAACCGATCATCACGTGAAATGGAGTAGTTTTCAATGGTGAACATCACTATGTTGATCATATCTACTATATGATTCACGCTCGACCTTTCGGTCTCAGTGTTCCGAGGCCATATCTGCATATGCTAGGCTCGTCAAGTTTAACCTGAGTATTCTGCGTGTGCAAAACTGGCTTGCACCCGTTGTAGATGGACGTAGAGCTTATCACACCCGATCATCACGTGGTGTCTGGGCACGACGAACTTTGGCAACGGTGCATACTCAGGGAGAACACTTTTATCTTGAAATTTAGTGAGAGATCATCTTATAATGCTACCGTCAATCAAAGCAAGATAAGATGCATAAAAGATAAACATCACATGCAATCAAAATATGTGACATGATATGGCCATCATCATCTTGTGCCTTTGATCTCCATCTCCAAAGCATCGTCATGATTTCCATCGTCACCGGCATGACACCATGATCTCCATCATCTTGATCTATATCAATGTGTCATCACATGATCGTCTCGCCAACTATTGCTCTTGCAACTATTGCTATCGCATAGCAATAAAGTAAAGCAATTATTTGGCGCTTGCATCTTATGCAATAAAGAGACAACCATAAGGCTTCTGCCAGTTGCCGATAACTTCAACAAAACATGATCATCTTATACAACAACTTATATCTCATCACGTCTTGACCATATCACATCACAACATGCCCTGCAAAAACAAGTCAGACGTCCTCTACTTTGTTGTTGCAAGTTTTACGTGGCTGCTACGGGCTTAGCAAGAACCGTTCTTACCTACGCATCAAAACCACAACGATAGTTTGTCAAGTTGGTGATGTTTTTACCTTCGCAAGGACCGGGCGTAGCCACACTCGGTTCAACTAAAGTTGGAGAAACTGACACCCGCTAGTCACCTGTGTGCATAGCAAGGCGGTAAAACCAGTCTCGCGTAAGCATACGCGTAATGTCGGTCCGGGCCGCTTCATCCAACAATACCGCCGAACCAAAGTGTGACATGATGTTAAGCAGTATGACTTATATCGCCCACAACTCATTTGTGTTCTACTCGTGCATATTACATCAACGCATAAAACCTGGCTCGGATGCCACTGTTGGGGAACGCAGTAATTTAAAAAATTTCCTACGCACACGCAAGATCATGGTGATGCATAGCAACGAGAGGGGAGAGTGTAGTCCACGTACCCTCGTAGACCGTTAAGCGGAAGCGTTAGCACAACGCGGTTGATGTAGTCGTACATCTTCACGATCCGACCGATCAAGTACCGAACGTACGGCACCTCCGAGTTCCGCACACGTTCAGCCCGATGACGTGCCTCAAACTCCGATCCAGCCGAGTGTTGAGGGGGAGTTTTGTCAGCACGATGGCGTGGTGATGATGATAATGTTTACCGACGCAGGGCTTCGCATAAGTACCGCTACGATATGATCGAGGTGGATTATGGTGGAGGGGGGCATCGCACACGGCTAAGAGATCAAGAGATCAATTGTTGTATCTTTGGGGTGCCCCCTGCCACCGTATATAAAGGAGTGGAGGAGGGGGAGGGCCGGCCCTCTCTATGGCGCGCCCTAGGGGAGTCCTACTCCCACCGGGAGTAGGATTCCCCTTTTCCTAGTAGAACTAGGAGCCCTTCCATGTAGTAGGAGTAGGAGGGAAGGAAAGGGAAGGGAAAAGGAGAAGGAAGGAAGGGGGCGCCCCCCTCCCTAGTCCAATTCGGACCAGCCCATGGGGAGGGGTGCGGCCACCCTTTGAGGCCTTTCTCTCCTTTCCCGTATGGCCCATTAAGGCCCAATACGAATTCCGTAACTCCCCGGTACTCCCGAAAATACCCGAATCACTCGGAACCTTTCCGATGTCCGAATATAGTCGTCCAATATATCGATCTTTACGTCTCGACCATTTCGAGACTCCTCGTCATGTCCCCGATCTCATCCGGGACTCCGAACTCCTTCGGTACATCAAAACACATAAACTCATAATATAACCGTCATCGAACGTTAAGCGTGCGGACCCTACGGGTTCGAGAACTATGTAGACATGACCGAGACACGTCTCTGGTCAATAACCAATAGCGGAACCTGGATGCTCATATTGGCTCCCACATATTCTACGAAGATCTTTATCGGTCAAACCGCATAACAACATACGTTGTTCCCTTTGTCATCGGTATGTTACTTGCCCGAGATTCGATCGTCGGTATCTCAATACCTAGTTCAATCTCGTTACCGGCAAGTCTCTTTACTCGTTCCGTAATACATCATCCCGCAACTAACTCATTAGTTGCAATGCTTGCAAGGCTTATAGTGATGTGCATTACCGAGTGGGCCCAGAGATACCTCTCCGACAATCGGAGTGACAAATCCTAATCTCGAAATATGCCAACCCAACAAGTACCTTCGGAGACACCTGTAGAGCACCTTTATAATCACCCAGTTACGTTGTGACGTTTGGTAGCACACAAAGTGTTCCTCCGGTAAACGGGAGTTGCATAATCTCATAGTCATAGAAACATGTATAAGTCATGAAGAAAGCAATATCAACAAACTAAACGATCAAGTGCTACGCTAACGGAATGGGTCAAGTCAATCACATCATTCTCTAATGATGTGACCCCGTTAATCAAATGACAACTCATGTCTATGGCTAGGAAACTTAACCATCTTTGATTCAACGAGCTAGTCAAGTAGAGGCATAGTAGTGACATACTGCTTGTCTATGTATTCACACATGTATTATGTTTCCGGTTAATACAATTTTAGCATGAATAATAAACATTTATCATGATATAAGGAAATAAATAATAACTTTATTATTGCCTCTAGGGCATATTTCCTTCATGAAAGTCATTCCCTATGCCTCAATCATAGGTTCTATAAAGTATGTCATACTGTGTACCAGGCCTATTGTGTACCTTGCCAAAAGTTTGGCAAGGGGGTACAATAGTGATCCAGGTGTAGATCACTGGACAATGGTCAAAATTATCCTTAGTTACCTAAAGAGGACTAAGGAAATGTTTCTCGATTATGGAGGTGATAAAGAGTTCGTCGTAAAGAGTTACGTTGATGCAAGCTTTAACACTAATCCGGATGACCGAGTCTCAATCAGGATACATATTGGAAGTGGGAGCAATTATCTAGTGTAGCTCCATGCAGAGCATTGTAGACATAGAAATTTGGAAAATACATATGGATCTAAATGTGACAGGCCCGTTGACTAAACTTCTCTCATAGGCAAAACATGATCACACCTTAATATTGTTTGAGTGTTAATCACATGGCGATGTGAAGTAGATTATTGACTCTAGTAAACTCTTTAGGTGTCCATCACATGGCGATGTGAACTATGGATGTTAATCGCATGGCGATGTAAAACTAGATTATTGACTCTAGTGGAAGTGGGAGACTGATGGAAATATGCCCTAGAGACAATAATAAAATGGTTATTATTATATTTCCTTAATCATGATAAAGGTTTATTATTCCTGCTAGAATTGTATTGACCGGAAACTTAAATACATGTGTGAATACATAAACAAATACCGTGTCCCTAGTAAGCCTCTACTAGACTAGCTCATTGATCAAAGATGGTTAAGGTTTCCTACCATAGACATGTGCTGTCATTTGATAACGGGATCACATCATTAGAAGAATGATGTGATGGACAACACCCATCCGTTAGCTTAGCATATTGATCATTGAGTTTATTGCTATTGATTTCTTCATGTCAAATACATATTCCTCCGACTATGAGATTATGCAACTCCCGGATACCGGAGGAATACCTTTTATGCTATCAAACGTCACAATGTAACTAGGTGATCATAAAGATGCTCTACAGGTATCTCCGAAGGTGTTTGTTGAGTTGGCATAGATCGAGATTACGATTTGTCACTCTAAGTATCGGAGAGATATCTCTGGGCCCTCTCGGTAATACACATCATAAGCTTGCAAGCAAATAACTAAGGAGTTAATTACGAGGTGATGTATTACGGAAGGAGTAAAGAGGTTTGCCGGTAACGAGATTGAACTAGGTATGAATATACCGATGATCGAATCTCGGGCAAGTAACATACCGATGGACAAAGGGAATTACATATGGTGTCATAACGGTTTAACCGATAAAAGATCTTTGTAGAATATGTAGGAGCCAATATGGGCATCCAGATTCCGCTATTGGTTATTGACTGGAGAGGTGTCTCGGTCATGTCTACATAGTTCTCGAACCCGTAGGGTCCGTACGCTTAACGTTCGTTGATGATATGGTGTTATATGAGTTATATGATTTGGTGACCGAATGTTGTTCGAAGTCCCGGATGAGATCACAGACATGACGAGGAGTCTCAAAATGGTCGAGAGGTAAAGATTGATATATAGGACGATGGTATTCGAACACCAGAATAGTTTTAGAGTGCACCGGGTATTCATCGGGTCACCGGAAGGGGTTCCGGGCACCCCCGAGAAGTGTATGGCCCTTATGGGCCAAAGGGGGGGACAAAACATCCCATGAGGGCCTGGTGCGCCCCTTCCCTTGGCTGGCCGGCCCTAGGGGAAGGAAATGGGAGGGTGGCCTCTCTTGTCTTTCCCTCCTCGGGAGAGAAAGGAAAGGGGGGCGCCCCTTCCTTCCTTTCTCCCGCACTCCAAATAAGGAAGGGGGTTCCACTTTGGGGAAGACCCCAAGTAGGATTCGGCCTACTTGGGGGCGCCTCCTGGCTGCTCCCTCCACCCCCACATGTGGGAGGGGGTACCTAGCACCGACCAGAATATCATCTTAGCCGTGTGCGACGCTTTCCTTAACCGTTTACACCTCCGGTCATATTATCGTAGTGTTTAGACGAAGCCCTGCGAAGATAGCTTCACCATCACCGTCACCACGCCGTCGGGCTGCAGGAACTCATCTACTACCTCACCGTCTTGCTGAATCAAGAAGGCGGAGGACGTCACCGAGCTGAACGTGTGCAGAACACGGAGGTACCGTACGTTCGGTACTTGATCGGCTGGATCGCGAAGAAAGTTTGACTACATCAACTACGTTGTCAAAGGCTTCTGCTTACAGTCTACGAGGGTACGCAGACACACTCTCCCCTCTCGTTGCTATGCATCTCCATAGATAGATCTTGCGTGTGCGTAGATTTTTTTTTCATTCAACGTTTCCCAACAACCGCACCATATTTGTGTTTATTTTCAGCTTGTTGTACTTAACATAGTATGCTTGTATGTCTAATTGTTTTACCTCTACTAGTACTTAGTTATCCTTGTTGCTTCAGCCCTGGTAGATATCTTACGATATTGTGATTTAGTTTTCCATCTAAGTCAATTCCTTCCCGAGTTATTCCTCTCTTTAGAATTGCATTAGCCATTTTATTCTGTCGTGTTGTGTTGTGTTGTGTTGAGAGATTTATTATTTTTAAAGAAAATTTAAATTTCCTATTAACCCCTTTGGTTCGATCTTTGATCCTACACGTTTGCTTCGGACTAGCATGAATACGGAGGACTGTAGGAGCATCACACGGGAGAGGTTTTTGTGTGGGATCGCTTGTCGGCCGCGTACGTGGTGGAGGTCCAGACACCTGCAAACCTCCCCAGGTTTGGTGCTAGTTTGTGGGAATTTGAATGTATGGACGCGTCTGCGAACGTTTGCGACACAGTGTTGGATGATACAAAAACATTTGAACGCGTTGGTTCAAACGTTTGTGGGTGTTATGGTGGACGTTGTTGGGGATGCCCTTAAATTGGTGGGCAATCTCAGAGAGCACCAACGACTGGTTTGACCCACTTTGGCGTTCATGCACTCAGAGCAATTTCGTTTTCTTCCTCCTATTTTCTATCAGGTTTTCTAAGAAATACATGTGCATAATTTGTTATAGATATTAAGAAACATGTAGTGGCAAGATTAAAATTGTCATACTTTAGAAACCGTAAATTTTAAGTTTTATAAAATAAAATAAAAATATTAAGGAATTTTAAAAATGATCATGAATTTTAAAAATGGTGTGACTTGAGACAGTCTTGAGAACTCAACTTTAGTTCGCATCTAGGCTTTCCAGAAGGGAGAGTCGTACAACTGCGGTGTGACTTGAGACAGTCTTAGAGTGAAGATATTTGCTACGCAATAACCGAATCCACACTCCATCTTCCTTCGAAAAAAACATGTACATCATTTACTATAGAGACATTTGTTCTTAATGACAAGGTCTTCAGTGCCTACTGCCCCTTGGTCTTTAGGTCGACATAGAATGTCTCACCTTGCCAGGCAATATTTAAACTTATGTTCATCACCCTGCCAGAAAATCTAGTGTGGTAACAAACAAGTATCTTCCTTACACCAATTAGGACTTCAAAAAAGATAGCATGACCATTGGGAGTCCTGTGAACAGGAATTTACTAGGATCCACCACCATAAGACATCATTTACCTTTCCAACAACTAAGTTTCTTTGCAAACTTGTTTTCAATACATTTTCAGTCTTTATTAGTGAGTTTTCGATGGTGTATTGGTATCCCGGGATAGCTAAATGGGAACTTCCCAACGTCACGCCCATTTTTTTTATAATGGTATTCTTCTTTGGCGCATCTAAAGTACTAGAATAATTCAGTCTTGTGAAAAATAATCTTAAATCCGGATAGTTGTTTGAAAAGGCAGAATCAATTCCATGTTAGCCGCCTTTGTCCATATCGTGTTTCACGGCAATGATATACCGTTAGTATATGTAGACTGGATGATGGGTCGTGGAAATGAAAATTGGGTTACGAAACTCACAGTAAGATGATGAGAACGTGAGTCGCAGTGGGGATTCGATTAGGAAGGCGCTTTCGGAAAGTACGCACCTAATAAAGAAGAAAGGCTCGAATTTCTTTCTGCAAACAGGCAAAAGCTTAATTATGTGCCACGCATTAGTGAGGCACATCCATATCCATATATTCAGCTTTGCCGGAACGATTCACCCATCATTGGTGAGACTTGACGGAGAGCATTGGACAAGAGGCACAGGGCTGTCGGCGTAATGACGAGCCGGCGAGGTAACCGGAAGGACGCTTCTATATGTGGACCAGATGCGGCAAGTGCGGCCGCCATTGAGCCGCGGGATTGGATCGCGAGAAATGCCAGATTCGGATCTGGGATCCGGGGGTCCTTCTATTTTCGCTTTTTCAGTGGGGTCTGAGGAGGCAAGGCAGCAGAGATCACACGTGCCACCCAGTCGGACGAGGGTTGACACGGATCGGCGTCACGCGCGCATTCCTGCGCTGCGCAGGCGCAGCACCGACGACGCGCCTGCCTCTGCTGCTTGCTACCACCAACCGCATGGTCGTTAGCTTCTTCGTGCCAGATGATGCGGCAAGTGAGGCCAACTCCACCGCACGACCCCGTCCCGTCCGACCCCGTTCGTTTGGGGTAAAATAAACAAACCAGACGGTCCAGCATGTGACGGTCTAGACCCATCTGATCCGTTTTGTGTCTGAATCGACCCATTTCAAGCGCAAACATGTGCCGGGTTTGGGTCGCGGCGGAGAGCAAACAGACGCGATGCTCGTCCGCGTCGAGGCAGCGTGGCAGGTGGCCACCTACCTCCCACCCACCAACATCAATGCGCACGTGCGGCCGGCCCCACATGTCATCCGCCCAGGCGAACGGTTGCCGTCCTTCTTAAATGAGGAGGCCGTGGGCCGGTCGTCGTCCACACTTCCCACTCCAGCCCGCTGCCTCCTCGAAACTCGACACACACCACTCCAAACCCTAGCCTCTCCCCATCCTCGAACTCGTCGGCCGGCCGCCTCGCAACCTTGGGGCTATGGAACCACGGCCGCAAGGGCAAGTATGACCGCGAGGCCGGCTCCTCCTCGGGACGCCGTCGCGGCTCCATGAAAGAGAAGGCCGCATCGCCACCGCGTCGGGCCCCCGCGCCCGCCCCATTCATCATCGGCCCTAGGGCCGGCGGCGAGCGCGACCGGCAATACATCAACGCCGATGTATGCCGGCGTTATTAGGAGACGAGGACGCCAGTCCTGTGGAGCGACGTCCACCTTCCCAACAACTGGCACCTCTCCGCTGACCGGGTCCCGATACCGCCGGTCCCGACGAGCGGCCGTGCGCGGTGCGAGGAGATCGAGCGCCTCCTCCCCGAAGACCTCTTCTACGACGATAGATACGCCCCCAACTCTGTGCTCTGGGACACATGGCTAAGGGACGGGCACGACGTGCGGCGCGCCTCTTTCTTCGCCGGCACGTCGTCGGGGTCGCGACGGCCACGTCGAGAGGTGCGGGGGCGTACGCGGGTGCGCAGCCTCACGCCCACGCCGTCGCCTTCAGCATCTTCGTCGCTACCTCCACCTCCTCACATGACAGCGGAGGAGGAGGCCCGGCTCATGCAACGTGCCATGGAGGACTCCATGAACACGCACGATGAGCGCCAATGGTCGGGCCTCGAGGAGACGATGGCCCTCTCTGCGGCCGGCGACGTCGCCTTCCTCAAGCTAGAGATGGCGAGGGTGGAGGAGGTGATGGAGGAGGAGCCGGTGGTCGCGTTCCACCCGGGCCTGGTGGGCCAGCACTGGAGTTGGTCATGCACGGCTCCGGAGATGACCGACGCCATGGGGGACGTGAACTAATGCCCCACGCGGCGGTCACCGGAGCGGGATGAGTCGCCACGGGAGGAGGTGGTGCAGGCACCTCCCGCCTTTCAGCCCGCCCCGTGTACCACGGACCGTCGGCGCACCTCTGAACGCCGCCGGACTACGTCGACCTCGTCAGCGACGACGACGACACCGGCGGCCACTGAAGACGGCAACGGCCACGGCCACGGCATCGACGGGCATGGTAGGAGCGCATGGGCGGCGTTTTTTATATGCTAATTATGGCAATGTGAACCGTGAAACTGGACCGTTTGGTGGCCGTGATGGTTAATTTATGTTCTATGCTTTTATATTTGCTTTTTTCGGCATTCTATTTTAGTTTTTATGTTTTTTAATCACGTCCATCCCGAACATGTTTTTTTTTCGAACCGGGCTTTCCCCCTTTCCATTACTTTCATAACGGAAATACAGAGTCTCAGAAACTGAAACCAACCAGGCTAGAGAGAAAGATGAAAAGCAAGTTCGGGGCAACACCAGAAAACCCACTATCTGCGCTTGTCAACAGGAACAATAGATCATGGGGCGAAAACCTAGGTGTCACCCAAAACCGCATTACGAACACCTACGCAAAGTAACACCAGTCTTACATACACCACCATCAGGCACCAGGCCACAACGGCCAAAACACAACATGTTGGGGACCGTTGCAGAAATTAAAAAATTTCCTACGTGTCACCAAGATCAATCTAGGAGATGCTAGCAACGAGAGAGAGGGAGTGCATCTTCATACCCTTGAAGACCGCGATGCTGAAGCGTTACAAGAACGCGGATGAAGGAGTCGTACTCGTAGCGATTCAGATCGCGGTTGATTCTGATCTAAGCGCCGAACAACGGCGCCCCCGCGTTCAACACACGTACAGCCCGGGGACGTCTCCTCCTTGATCCAGCAAGGGGATAGGATAAGTTGAGGGAGAGCTCCGGCAACACGACGGCGTGGTGGTGGAGCTTGCAGTTCTCCGGCAGGGCTTCGCCAAGCACTACGGAGGATGAGGAGGCGTTGGGGAGGGAGAGGGCTATGCCAGGGGAAGGGGTGCGGCTCCCATGCGCCTCCCCACTATATATAGGGGTGGAGGGGGCTGGTTTCTTGCCCTCCAAGTCCATTGGAGCGTTGGCAAAGGTGGCGGAAAGAAATCCCATCATTTCCCTTCCCCACCGATTGTTATCCCCCCTTTTAGGGATCTTGATCTTATCCCTTAGGGATATGATCTTATTCCTTCTAAGGGGGGATCTTGGTGCGCCTTGACCAGGGGTGTGGGGCCTTGCCCCCACTACCCACGTTCATGTGGGTCCCCCATGCAGGTGGGCCCCACTCCGGAACCTTCTAGAACCTTCCCGGTACAATACCGAAAAATCCCGAACATTTTCCGGTGGCCAAAATAGAACTTCCCATATATAAATCTTTACCTCCGGACCATTCCGGAACTCCACGCGACGTTCGGGATCTCATCCGAGACTCCGAACAACATTCGGTAACTGCACACTAATTCCCATAACAACTCTAGCGTCACCGAACCTTAAGTGTGTAGACCCTACGGGTTCGGGAATCATGCAGACATGATCGAGACAACTCTCTGGCCAATAACCAACAACGGGATCTGGATACCCATGTTGGCTCCCACATGTTCCACGATGATCTCATCGGATGAACCACGATGTCAGGGATTCAATCAATCCTATATACAATTCCCTTTGTCAATCGGTATGTTACTTGCCCGAGATTCGATCGTCGGTATCCCCATACCTCGTTCAATCTCGTTACCGGCAAGTCTCTTTAATCGTTTCGTAACGCATGATCCCGTGGCTAACTCCTTAGTCACATTGAGCTCATTATGATGATGCATTACCGAGTGGGCCCAGAGATACCTCTCCGTCATACGGAGTGACAAATCCCAGTCTCGATTCGTGCCAACCCAACAGACACTTTCGGAGATACTTGTAGTGCACCTTTATAGCCACCCAGTTACGTTGTGACGTTTGGTACACCCAAAGCATTCCTACGGTATCCGGGAGTTGCACAATCTCATGGTCTAAGGAAACGATACTTGACATTAGAAAAGCTCTAGCAAAACAAACTACACGATCTTGTGCTATGCTTAGGATTGGGTCTTGTCCACCACATCATTCTCCTAATGATGTGATCCCGTTATCAATGACATCCAATGTCCATGGTCAGGAAACCATAACCATCTATTGATCAACGAGCTAGTCAACTAGAGGCTTACTAGGGACATATTGTGGTCTATGTATTCACACATGTATTACGGTTTCCAGTTAATACAATTATAGCATGAACAATAGACAATTATCATGAACAAGGAAATACAATAATAACCATTTTATTATTGCCTCTAGGGCATATTTCCAACACAACATCCCAAAAGAACTACCAGAGTACCCACAACAAGGACCAAAGAACACCACCCTGTTCATCCAGCACACGAAGACTCCAGGACGCGTCGACGGCTCTTCTTCGCCAAAACACCAGAAACTTACTGGTTAGGGTCCACAACGTCTTCTTCCTCAGTTCCCATCACGTCCGTCCCTAGTTGGGATCGGGGGACCGCAAAGTAGCATCATCTGTGTTGTGTTCTCCTTCAGCATCTCCGCTCCTTTTTTTCACCATCTCCCCTATCTCTGGTTTCTGGAGACCTGCCCAGTACATCAAAAAGGCACAAGCTGTAAATACAATTTCAAATGGAGACTTAATCCATTTGAGTTCGAAAGTGGCTCGGTTCCTGGCTAGCCAAATGGCCCAACATATAGCAGCCAAGCCAACGGTGTATATTTTGTCCAGCCCAGGTAAGAAACTATACATCCACACATAATATTGCCTGATAGAATTAGGGCAACAATCAGTTCCAAGCACGGAACCTACGGTTCTCCACACCACCCTAGAAACAGGGCACAAGAACATCAAGTGTTGAGTTGTTTCTAATTGGTCACAAAAAGAACAGCAAGAATCCCCTGGCCATAATCTTTTTTTCATGTTGTCCCTAGTCAGGATGGCGTTCTATGCCATATGCCACAAGTATATTTGTATTTTAAGAGGTAGTTTTGCATCCCAGATCCATTTAAAGTTAGATCCTACTATATCCCTCTCTAGCCATGCGTACATGGACTTTGTATTATATTTGCCCGACCTGTCTAGTTTCCAATAAACCTCATCTGGCAAATCACTTTGTTTCAGTGTTAACATCTCTTTTTTCATTTCCTCCCATTGTTTCATCATCTCACGAGACATCCTCCTCCTAAAAGAGGATATCTGATCAAGACATTTAAATTTGTCAACAGTACAATTTTGGTCAATACAAGTCTCAAAGAGCAGTGGGAATCTGTCTTTAAAAAGGATTCTACCATCCAGTCTATCAAGCCAGAGTCTAGCCACATCTCCCTTGTTCAAATTAATACCTCTTCCCAGCATATAAAGGTCTTTCACTTTCAGAAGTGATTTCCAGCAAGGTGAGTCACTGGCTTTGTGTTTAACCACAGCAACTGAAGTTTTCTTTAAGTATTTAGCCTTAATTATATCTTGCCAGAGCCCTTTCTTTTTCTCAAGCTCCCACCACCATTTCACTAAAAGACTAATATTATGTTTCCTCAAGTCTTTAACACCCAAACCCCCTTTCTTTTTGGATCGACATATACGGCTCCATTTAACCATATGGTAGCCTCTTTTCTTTCCTTTTCTATGCCAGAAAAATTTTCTTCTGTGTTTGTCCCACTTCTCCAAGGTAGTCTTGTTCAGAAGAAACATAGACATGTCGAAAGTAGGAATATGTGACAGCACAGAGTTCACTTTAATCAGCCTCCCCCCCCCCCCGTGGATAGAGCTTCACTAATCCAGTTTTCACAGTGACCGATGAATTTGTCATCTACAAAGGCCCAATCACTACACTTCAAACCAGCATAGCTCACATGCATGCCTAGGTATTTGATAGGGAAGTTATCTATCAGGCAGTTAAACATCTCAGCATATTTTTGCATAGTAGTATCATCAGCACGTATCGAAAAGATTTGACTTTTTAGAAAATTGATTTTCAACCCAGACATGACTTCAAAAAGATATAACAACAACTTAATATTAAGAGCATTTCTAGGATTATCCTCGAAGCATAGAATCGTGTCATCCGCATATTGCAAGATAGCCACCCCATTTGGTATCAAATCAGACGCTAACCCTTTGAACAAGCCATTCTACTGAGCTTTAATCACCATTTTTGTCAAGCAGTCAGCGGCTAAGTTAAAGAGGAAAGGTGAGAATGGGTCTCCCTGGCGCACCCCTTTTGAACTTTGAAAATAGGGCCCCACCTCGTCATTTAGCTTCACACTAACTGTGCCTCCTACCAGGATTTTCCCAACCCATTCAATCCATTGTGGATGAAACTCCCTCATCTTATGACAATTTAACAGGAAATTCGAGTTAACTTTGTCGTAAGCTTTCTCGAAGTCTAGCTTCAACACGATCCCAGATTTTTTCTTACTATAAGTATGATGGAGAATCTCATGTAAAGACATGATTCATCCATTATATCTCTTTTCTTAATAAAAGCATTCTGGTGTCTACTAAAGAGGACATCAACATAAGGCTCTAGTCTAATAGTAAGCACCTTAGTGATTAGTTTATAAATGCATCTCAGCAAGCAAATGGGGCGGAACTGCTGAATTTTATTAGCACCAGCCACTTTAGGTAGTAAAGTAATGATCCCATAATTCAAGCGCTGCACATCTAGTTTGTTGTCATGAAACCACTCAAACAGGAGCATCACCTCACTTTTTACTATTTCCCGGCAATGTTGAAAAAATTCAATGGGGATATTATCAGGTCCTGGTGCTTTATTTGGCTTCATAGAAAAGAGAGCATTTTTTTATTTCTGTTTCAGAAAAGGGCCTAGTAAGAATGAAATTATCAATATCTGTCAATTTCTCATTTGACTCCCACATATCCTCTTTTAATTTGCATAGATTTCCAGTTGCAGGTCCAAAAAGGTCCTTATAGAACTCTGTTGCATGTTTCAACAGGTTTTTAGTCCCCTCTATCATCTCATCTCCACAACTAAGTGAGAAAATAATATTCCTACTCCTTCTACTGTTTACTATCCTGTGAAAGTAGTCAGTATTTCTATCCCCTTTCAGCAACGAATTTTCATGGGACTTTTGCATCCATGCAATCTCCTCTTCTACCAGTAGATTATATAATTCCACCCAAATCTCAACTTTCTTGCATTATAATTCAATGGAAAGCACATCAATTTCTTCTAGTTTTCCTAGATGTTCAAGTTCCTCTCTAAGATCTCTCCTTCGTTTTCTAGATTTCCCAAACAGGTTAGATCCCCATCCTTTGAAAAAATTCTTGAATCTCTTCATTTTGATATTTAAAACATCAATGGGATCATTTGCATTCACAGGTTTCATCCACACCTTAGCAACTAAGGGTATAAACTCAGGATTTTTGAGCCAATTAAGATCAACTCTGAAATCTCTCTTCTGATTTGTATTAGGAATAAAGTCTTCAGTATTCAAGAGCAAAGGGCTATGATCTGAAATCTCTGTAGTTAGTTTCCTGACAAATGTCAAAGGAAATTGCCTTTCCCAAGAACTGGACATAAGTATACGGTCCAATTTTTCTAGGGTAGGAGTTTGTTGATTATTAGACCAAGTATATATACCACCATTCATGTCAACTTCCCTGAGATAGAATGTATTAATGATGGAGTTAAAGAGATCAGTAGCATGACTCATCATAGTTTTCTTATTTTTCTCCTTAGCATATCTAAGAATATTAAAGTCTCCCCCTACAATGTAAGGGCAAGTAATATTGCTACACATGTCAGACAACTCTGTCAAGATCCATTTTATACTCTTCATGAGCAGAGCCATACACTACCAGAATACAGTATACCACTTTTTTTTCTCTTATCCCATAGTTCAAGCTTCATGATATATTTACCTGTCTCACAGGATCTAACCTCAAAATTATCTTCCTTAGTACCACAAAGAATTCCCCTAGATTTACCTATTGAAGGGATCCACCTCCAATCAAAATATTGTCCTGGATCAAATTTCCTCAAGAATTTAGAGGAAAAGTTATTCTTCATTGTTTCCTGAATACCAATAAAATCTAAACAATAATCTCTAACCAGGTCAGATAAGCAAGTACCCATACCCCTCTTCCCCACTCCCCTACAGTTCCAGAAGAGGCTAATCATTTTTTCTTACATTTGGGAGATTGTCTTTTGTTGCTAGGTTTACCAGGAAGCATGGTCGAACCAGCATCAAAAGACACTTTGTTTTTCTGACTTCTAGTCACAGGTTTGGAAATTACTACATTAACGTTCTTCTTATCCTTCTTTCTAGATCTAACAATAGTAAACTCCTCTTCATCCACCTCACCATCGCTCACCCAGTCAGTATTTAGAGGGGATTTGTCCCCAACAACATTGGTAATAAAGAACATATTATATTTTTGTTTCTCACCATTTTTAGTTTTCTCAGCTATATTTGTTCTGGACTTTTCCAGTTCTCTAATCACATCAATAACAGTAAAATTATTATCAGGGATATCCACCCCCATCATTGAGGCAGTATCAACAATTTCTAGATTGGACAAAATCTCAAAAGAGTTGGAATTAGGAGTTGTTTCATTACCTTGAAGATTTCTCTTCTTGGTCAATTTTTTAGCTCGAACCCCCATATTTTCCATGTTACCACCAACTGTTCATTGGCTCATCCTGACTTGCATTTCCTCCGCCATAGGTGGGGTAGGGATCACCTCCACATTCTCTTCCTCAGAAGTATCAGGGGACTACACAGAATACACCGAGGGCCCTTGCTGACATTGTTGGAAATATGCCCTAGAGGCAATAATAAATTAGTTATTATTATATTATATTTCATTGTTCATGATAATCGTTTATTATCCATGCTAGAATTGTATTGATAGGAAACTCAGATACATGTGTGGATACATAGACAACACCATGTCCCTAGTAAGCCTCTAGTTGACTAGCTCGTTGATCAATAGATGGTTACGGTTTCCTGACCATGGACATTGGATGTCGTTGATAAAGGGATCACATCATTAGGAGAATGATGAGATGGACAAGACCCAATCCTAAGCCTAGCACAAGATCGTGTAGTTCGTATGCTAAAGCTTTTCTAATGTCAAGTATCATTTCCTTAGACCATGAGATTATGCAACTCCCGGATACCGTGGGAGTGCTTTGGGTGTACCAAACGTCACAACGTAACTGGGTGGCTATAAAGGTGCACTACGGGTATCTCCGAAAGTGTCTGTTGGGTTGGCACGAATCGAGACTGGGATTTGTCACTCCGTGTAACGGAGAGGTATCTCTAGGCCCACTCGGTAGGACATCATCATAATGTGCACAATGTGACCAAGGAGTTGATCACGGGATGATGTGTTACGGAATGAGTAAAGAGACTTGCCGGTAACGAGATAACAAGGTATCGGGATACCGACGATCGAATCCCGGGCAAGTATCGTACCGATAGACAAAGGGAATTGTATACGGGATTGATTGAATCCTTGACATCGTGGTTCACCCGATGAGATCATCGTGGAACATGTAGGAGCCAACATGGGTATCCAGATCCTGCTGTTGGTTATTGACCGGAGAGTTGTCTCGGCCATGTCTGCATGACTCCCGAACCCGTAGGGTCTACACACTTAGGGTTCGATGATGCTAGGGTTATAGGGAATAGATGTACATGGTTACCGAATGTTGTTCGGAGTCCCGTATGGGATCCCGGACGTCACGAGGAGTTCTAGAATGGTCCGGAGGTAAAGATTTATATATGGGAAGTCATCATACGGTCACCAGAATAATTCGGGGGTTTACCGGTATTGTACCGGGACCACCGAAGGGGTGCCGGGGGTCCACCGGGAGGGTCCACCTGCCCCGGAGGGCCCTATGGGATGTGTGTGGAGAGGGACCAGCCCCTTAGTGGGCTGGGTGCCTCCCCCCTAGGGCCCATGCGCCTAGGGTTTGGGGGAACCCTGAAGGGGGGCGCCCCCCTTGCCTTGGGGGGCAAGGCAACCCCCCTGGCCGCCGCCCCCTCCTCAGATTGGATCTGAGGGGGGCCGCCCCCCCTCTCCCTTGCCCCTATATATGTGGGGGTGGGAGGGCAGCCGCACCCAAGTTCTGGCACAACCCTCCCCATCTCCCAAGTCCTCCTCCTCTCCCGCGGTGCTTGGCGAAGCCCTGCAGGATTGCCACGCTCCTCCTTCACCACCACGCCGTCGTGCTGCTGCTGGATGGAGTCTTCCCCAACCTCTCCTTCTCCCCTTGCTGGATCAAGGCGTGGGAGACGTCACCGGGCTGCACGTGTGTTGAACGCGGAGGCGTCATTGTTTGGCGCTTAGGTCAGAATCAACCATGATCTGAATCGCTGCGAGTACGACTCCTTCATCTGCGTTCTTGCAACGCTTCCGCTTAGCGATCTACAAGGGTATGTAGATGCACTCCCCTTCCCCTCGTTGCTAGATTACTCCATAGATTGATCTTGGTGATGCGTAGAAAATTTTAAATTTCTGCTACGATCCCCAACAGTGGCATCATGAGCTAGGTCTATGCGTAGTTTCTATGCACGAGTAGAACACAAAGCAGTTGTGGGCGTCGATATTGTCAATTTACTTGCCATTACTAGTCTTATCTTGATTCGGCGGCATCGTGGGATGAAGCGGCCCGGACCGACCTTACACGTACTCTTACATGAGACTGGTTCCACCGACTAACATGCACTAGTTGCATAAGGTGGCTAGCGGGTGTCTGTCTCTCCCACTTTAGTCGGATCGGATTCGATGAAAAGGGTCCTTATGAAGGGTAAATAGAAATTGGCATATCACGTTGAGGTTTTCGCGTAGGTAAGAAACGTTCTTGCTAGAAACCTATAGCAGCCACGTAAAAACTTGCAACAACAATTAGAGGACGTCTAACTTGTTTTTGCAGCATATGCCTTGTGATGTGATATGGCCAAAAGGATGTGATGAATGATATATGTGATGTATGAGATTGATCATGTTCTTGTAATAGGAATCACGACTTGCATGTCGATGAGTATGACAACCGGCAGGAGCCATAGGAGTTGTCTTAATTTATTTATGACCAGCGTGTCAACATAAACGTCATGTAATTACTTTACTTTATTGCTAAAGCGTTAGCCATAGTAGTAGAAGTAATAGATGACGAGACAACTTCAAGAAGACACGATGATGGAGATCATGATGATGGAGATCATGGTGTCATGCCGGTGACAACGATGATCATGGAGCCCCGAAGATGGAGATCAAAAGGAGCAAAATGATATTGGCCATATCATGTCACTATTTGATTGCATGTGATGTTTATCATGTTTTACATCTTATTTGCTTAGAACGACGGTAGCTTAAATAAGATGATCCCTCTCTAAAATTTCAAGAAAAGTGTTCCCCCTAACTGTGCACCGTTGCGAAGGTTCGTTGTTTCGAAGCACCACGTGATGATCGGGTGTGATAGATTCTAACATTCGAATACAACGGGTGTTGACGAGCCTAGCATGTACAGACATGGCCTCGGGACACATGCGAAACACTTAGGTTGACTTGACGAGCCTAGCATGTACAGACATGGCCTCGGAACACGGAAGACCGAAAGGTCGAACATGAGTCGTATAGAAGATACGATCAACATGAGATGTTCACCGTTGATGACTAGTCCGTCTCACCTGATGATCGGACATGGCCTAGTCGATTCGGATCATGTTTCACTTAGATGACTAGAGGGATGTCTATCTGAGTGGGAGTTCATTAAATAATTTGATTAAGATGAACTCAATTATCATGAACATAGTCTAAATTGTCTTTGAAAATATGTTGTAGATAGATAGCTCACGTTGTAGCTCCCTGTTTCAATACGTTCCTAGAGACTAAATTGAAAGATATTGTAAGCAATGATGCGGACTGGGTCCGTAGTTCGAGGAGTGTCCTCACTGCTACACAGAAGGCTTACGTCTTTGATGCACTGCTCGATGTGCAAACCCCTACAACGTCGTCTGTGGATGTAGTGAACACCTGACAGACACATTCTGATGACTACTTGATAGTTTAGTGCACCATACTTTACGGCTTAGAATCGGGATTCCAATGACGTTTTGAACGCCATAGAACATATGAGATGTTCCAAGAGCTGAAATTGGGATTTCAGGCTCATGCCCGTGTTGAGAGGTGTGAGACCTCTGACAAGTTCTTTTGCCAACAAGATGGAGGAGAATAGCTCAGCTAGTGAGCATGTGCTCAGAATGTCTGGGTGCTATAATCACTTAAATCAAGTGGGAGTTAAACTTCCAGATAAGATAGTGATTGATAGATTTCTCTAGCCACTATCACTAAGCTACTAGATCTTCGTGATGAACTATGACATGCAAGGGATGGAGTTGATACCGGAGCTGTTCACGGTGCTTAAGACCGCAAAAGGTAGAAATCAAGAAGGAGCATCAAGTGTTGATGGTTTAACAAGACCACTGGTTTCAAGGAGGGCAAGGGCTAGAAGGGAAACTTCATGGATGGCAAACCAGTTGCCGCTCCAGTGAAGGAACCCAAGGTTGAACCCAAACCCGAGACTAAGTGCTTCTATTGTAAGGGGAACGGTCATTGGTAGCGGAATTACCCCAAATGCATGGTAGATAAGAAGGCTGGCAACTTCAAAGTATATACGTGTTATTAATGTGTACCTCACTAGTACTCCTGGTAGCACCTGGGTATTGGATACCGGTTCAGTTGCTATTATTGGTGACTTGAAGCAAAAGCTACGGACTAAACAGAGACTGGCTAAGGGCGAGGTGATGATGTGTGTTTCCAAGGTTGATGAGATCACCATCGCACGCTCCATCTGCCTTCGGGATTAGTATTGAACCTAGATAAATGTTATCAGGTGTCTACGTTGAGCATGAATATGATTAGATCATGTTCACTGCAATACGGTTATTCATTTAAATTAGAGATTAATGGTTATTCTGTTTACATGAATAATACCTTTCATGGTCATGCACCCTATGTGAATGGTTCATTGAATCTCGGTCGTGGTAATACACATGTTCACGCCAAAAGATGTAGAGTTAATAATGATAGTACCACTTTCTTGTGGCACTGCCGCTTAGGTCATATTGGCGTAAGATGCATGAAGAAACTCCATGTCAATGGATGTTTGGAGTCACTTGATGAATCGCTTGACACATGCGAGCCATGCCACATGGGCAGGATGACTAAGACCCCGTTTTCAAGTACAATGAAACGGGCAAGTGACTTGTTGGAAATCATACATGCTGATGCCTATGATCCAATGAGAATTGAAGCGTGCGGTGGATATCGCTATTTTCTCATGTTCACTGATGATTTGAGTAGATATAGGTATATTTACTTAATGAAGCACAAGTCTGAAACGTTTGAAAAGTTCAAGCGATTTTAGAGTGAAGTTAAGAATCATCATAACAAGAAGATCAAATTCCTACGATCTGATCAATGAGAATTTCTAAGTTATGAGTTTGGCAAACACTTAAGACATTGTGGAATTGTTTCACAGTTGAAGCCACCTGGAACACCACAGGGTAATGGTGTGTCCGGACATCGTAATCGAACCTTATGAGATATGGTGCGATCTATGATGTCTCTTACCGATCTACCGCTATTATTTTGAGGCTATGCATTAGAGACAGCTGCATTCACTTTAGATAGGACACCATATAAGTCCATTGAGACGACGTCGTATGAACATTGGTTTGGCAAGAAACCAAAGTTGTCGTTTCTTAATGTTTGGGGCTGCGATGCTTAAGGCTTTAGCTGGAGAAGCTCGAATCCAAAGCGGACAAACACATCTTCATAGGATACCCAAAGGTGACAGTTGGGAATACCTTCTATCTCAGATCCGAGGGCAAATTGTTTGTCGCTAAGAACGGGTCCTTTCTCGAGAAGGAGTTTCTCTCGAAAGAATTGAGTGGGAGGAAGATAGAACTTGATGAGGTTGTTGAACCTTTACTTCAACCAGAGAGTGATGCAACACAGAAAGATGTTTTCTGTGGAGCCTACGTCTGTTGAATAGGAAGTTAATGATAGTGATCATGAAGCTTCAGATCAAGTTGCTATCGAACCTCGTAGGTCGACAAGGATATGTACTACTCCTGAGTGGTACGGTAATCCTGTTTTAGATATCATGTTGTTAGATAACAATGAACCTACGAGCTATGGAGAAGCGATGGTGGGCCCGTATTCTGACAAATGGTTAGAAGCCATGAAATCCGAGATAGGATCCATGTATCAGAACAAAGTATGGACTTTGGTGGACTTGCCCGATGATCAGCAAGCCATTGAGATAAATGGATCTTTAAGAAGAAGACGGAAGTGGGCGGTAATGTTACCGTCTATGAAGCTCGACTTGTGGAAAAGAGTCTTTTCACAAGTTCAAGGAGTTGACTACGATGAGAATTTCTCACCCGTAGCGATGCTTAAGTCCGTCGGAATCATGTTAGCATTAGTTGTATTTTTCGATTATGAAATCTGATAGATGGATGTCAAAAACAAGTTTTCTTACAAGTTTTCATAAGAAAGAGTTGTATGTGATACAATCAAAGTTTTGTCGATCCTAAGGATGCTAAAAGGTATGCTGGCTCCAGCGATCCTTCTATGGACTAGAGCAAGCATCTCGGAGTCAGAATATATGCTTTGATGGAGTGATCAAAGTTTTTAGGTTTATACAATGTTTGCTAGAAACTTGTATTTACAAGAAAGTGAGTGGGAGCACTACAACATTTCTGATAAGTATATCTGGATGACATTTTGTTGATTCGAAATGATGTAGAATTTTTGGAAAGCATAAACGGTTGTTTGAAGAGTGATTTTCAAAGGAAGACCTGGATAAAGCTGCTTACATATTGGGCATCAGGATAGATCAAGACGCCTGATGATACTTTCAAAGAACGCACACCTTGACATGTTTTTGAAGGAGTTCAAAATAGATCAGTCAAAGAAGGGGTTCTTACCTAAGTTGTAAGGTGTGAAGTTGAGTAAGACTCGAAGATTGACCACGGCAGAAGAAAGAGGAAGGACGAAGGTCGTCCCCTATGCTTTTGTCATAGGCTCTATACGGTATGCCATGCTGAGTACCGCACCTAATGTGTGCCTTGCCACATGTCTGGCAAGAGGGTAGAAAGGTGATCTAGGACTGGATCACCAGATAGCGGTCAAAATTATCCTTAGAGGAATAAGGAAATGTTTCTCGGTTATGGAGGTGATAAAGAGTTCGACGTAAAGAGTTACGCCGATGCAATCTTGACACCTATCCGGATAGCTCTGAGTAGAGATACCGGATACGTATAATGGAGCAACAATTTGGAATAGCTCCAAGTGGAACATGGTAGCAGCATCTACGATATGACATAAAGTTTTGCGAAATACATAGGGATCTGAATATGGCAAGACCCATTGACTACAACCTCTCTCACAAGCATAACATGATCAAACCCATAACTCATTGAGTATTAATCACATAGTGATGTGAACTAGATTAGTGACTCTAGTAAACTCTTTGGATGTTGCTCACATGGCGATGTGACCTGTGAGTGTTAATCACATGGCGATGTGAACTAGATTATTGACTCTAGTGCAAGTGGAAGACTGTTGGAAATATGCCCTAGAGGCAATAATAAATTAGTTATTATTATATTATATTTCATTGTTCATGATAATCGTTTATTATCCATGCTAGAATTGTATTGATAGGAAACTCAGATACATGTGTGGATACATAGACAACACCATGTCCCTAGTAAGCCTCTAGTTGACTAGCTCGTTGATCAATAGATGGTTACGGTTTCCTGACCATGGACATTGGATATCGTTGATAACGGGATCACATCATTAGGAGAATGATGAGATGGACAAGACCCAATCATAAGCCTAGCACAAGATCGTGTAGTTCGTATGCTAAAGCTTTTCTAATGTCAAGTATCATTTCCTTAGACCATGAGATCGTGCAACTCCCGGATACCGTAGGAGTGCTTTGGGTGTACCAAACGTCACAATGTAACTGGGTGGCTATAAAGGTGCAGTACGAGTATCTCCGAAAGTGTCTGTTGGGTTGACACGAATCGAGACTGGGATTTGTCACTCCGTGTAACGGAGAGGTATCTCTGGGCCCACTCGGTAGGACATCATCATAATGTGCACAATGTGACCAAGGAGTTGATCACGGGATGATGTGTTACGGAACGAGTAAAGAGACTTGCCGGTAACGAGATTGAACAAGGTATCGGGATACCGATGATCGAATCTCGGGCAAGTATCGTACCGATAGACAAAGGGAATTGTATATGGGATTGATTGAATCCTTGACATCGTGGTTCATCCGATGAGATCATCGTGGAAAATGTAGGAGCCAACATGGGTATCCAGATCCCGCTGTTGGTTATTAACCGGAGAGTTGTCTCGGCCATGTCTGCATGACTCCCGAAGCCGTAGGGTCTACACACTTAAGGTTCAATGACGCTAGGGTTATAGGAAATAGATGTACGTGGTTACCGAATGTTGTTCGGAGTCCCGGATGGGATCCCGGACGTCACGAGGAGTTCTGAAATGGTCCGGAGGTAAAGAATTGTATATGGGAAGTCATCATACGGTCACCGGAATAATTCGGGGGTTTACCGGTATTGTACCGGGACCACCGAAGGGGTTCCGGGGGTCCACCGGGAGGGTCCACCTGCCCCGGAGGGCCCTATGGGCTGTGTGTGGAGAGGGACCAGCCCCTTAGTGGGCTGGGCGCATCCCCCCTAGGGCCCATGCACCTAGGGTTTGGGGGAACCCTAAAGGGGGGCGCCCCCCTTGCCTTGGGGGGCAAGGCAACCCCCCTGGCCGCCGCCCCCTCCTCAGATTGGATCTGAGGGGGGACGGCCCCCCTCTCCCTTGCCCCTATATATATGTGGGGGGTGGGAGGGCAGCCGCACCCAAGTTCTGGCGCAGCCCTCCCCCTCTCACAAGTCCTCCTCCTCTCCCGCGGTGCTTGGCGAAGCCCTGCAGGATTGCCACGCTCCTCCTTCACCACCACGCCGTCGTGCTGCTGCTGGATGGAGTCTTCCCCAACCTCTCCTTCTCCCCTTGCTGGATCAAGGCATGGGAGACGTCATCAGGCTGCACGTGTGTTGAACGCGGAGGCGCCGTTGTTCGGCGCTTAGATCGGAATCAACCGCGATCTGAATCGCTGCGAGTACGACTCCTTCATCCGCGTTCTTGCAACGCTTCCGCTTAGAGATCTACAAGGGTATGTAGATGCACTCCCCTTCCCCTCGTTGCTAGATTACTCCATAGATTGATCTTGGTGATGCGTAGAAAATTTTAAATTTCTGCTACGATCCCCAACAGACATGATACATCATCAGGCTCCAGTTCAGTGACATAAGGTTGCCCCAACACAACATCTAGATAAGATGTTTTTTCTCTGACAAGTGAAACACTGGGTATGATCTGCATGGTATTCACCACAATTTTTTCATGTGATATGGTTTCTGGAGACACCCCCCTCCATTTGTTTTTCTCTGTTTTCAGCAGCAATAGTGTCAATGAGAAGCTCATTATCAATCTCCTCACTTTCCTCCTCAGAGAAATTCTCCTCATTTTCTTTTTGATTTTTCCCAGCATCAGTTCCCTCTTCCATATTCTCTATTAAAGCTGACATGTGCACTCCCCTCACAACTGAATTGGGAGGAGCAGAAAAGTTCCCCAAAGTGGAAGAAGAGCCCCCCCTGGTCACCATTTTGCACATTTTCTGTGATTCTAGCCCTCTTGGGTGACACCCCCTTGTCTGCATCCTGAGTAATTGTCACAGTTTCTTTAGGATTATTTTTAACCAGAATTTTATCCACCGAGTAGAAGAAATCATAGAAATGATCTCCCAACACCCCCTCTGCCTTAGCTGGGATGTTCTCAGCATCTCTACGACCCAGCTTAATCCTGACCAACTCGGGTCTGTTGACAGTAGATCTGTCGATGTCAAGAGTCACACCCACCAAAGATCCAACATAAGCAATATTTTTTTTGCACCTTTTGTCCAAAGGGATGTTGCTAACATTGACCCAAGAAATGTTAAGTACACCCTTGGCACCCACAGATTCAGACCATTTTTTGAGACTCACCACAACACCACAGCTCTTAATATTCATAGTTTCGGCGAAACAAGCTTTGTCAACATCTCTAGGTGAAGGAAATCTCATCACAAATGTATTCAGCCCATTCGACCTAGCAGAACACTTCCAATTTGTATTAATGTATGCATTAAAGAACTCCTCCAACTTCCTGCCACTAGCTTGCCCTTCTATCACAGAGATGACAATATATATGTTCCTATCAGTATTTTGCTTGGGTGTACTAGCGTCATGTATGTAGAAGAAACCCTTCCCCTTAGCTTGAAAACCACACATAAGGGCTACACATTCCCAAGGAAGAACAGTATTGCAAATAGGAACCAGATGTCCATTTAAACCACATCTACCGCAAACTGCTCTAGGACAGCACATTGGGACATGCCCAGGATCTTTGCAAGTGACGCAAACCTCAGCACCACCCACTAGTGGGGTGGCATTCCTTCTTCCCGGAGTTGGATGACGTCGATCTTGCTGAGGACGTACATCATGTTGGGGTCGCAGATCTTGTTGAGGACGCGGATCTTGTTGTGGACGCTGATTGTCTCTCGTAGTCGCCTTGCCTTGATTGTTGATGTCGCCCCATCTCTCGGTGCGACGACCATCGCTCTGCGTTTCAATGGCCGCCGCCTCCCACCTTGCTCGATCTGGCAGCACGCGTCCTTGATCCATGCTGGTGGAGATCCGCCCGCCTTCCTCGATGTCCCGCGTCCACTCCATGTTGCGGCCGCCTCCACCCCCGCCGCGCCCGGCGCCCCGTCCGAAGTGGCCGGCGCCCCGGCCAGCCCGGCCCGCCCCGAAGCCGTCAAGCCGATGGCCGCGGTTCTCCGCTCCTCGATCCGCCATGGGAGTGGGCTGAATCACGCGTGGCGGAGATGCAGCGACCTGAGCGAAGGATCTGTGGTCTCCTCCCACCTTCCCCTCCCACCAGCCGAACGACGGGGAAACCCTAGGCGTCGAAACCCTAGGCGCCTCCCAGAAGTGGTGGAGGAGGAGATCGAGATCTGGAATTGAGCGGGTCGGTGGGGATCTTATCTCCTCCGCCACCCTAGCCGCAGCCCGCATGACCTGTAGCCGGCGGCCCCATCTGGCACGGGCTTGCCCCACCCTCTGGCCCCGCCATGGCGCGCGTGTCGGGTGCGGGTCCGAGGACCCCCGGGTCGGACGTCCGCTGCGGTACACGGGACGAGCCCTGTGGCACACGGACGTGCCCACAACCACCGACTCCGGCGCGTCGGCGACCACGCGCGTCGTCGGCACCGCTGATCGGCGGCCATGGTCGGCGTGGGGAGAGAGAGAGGATAGGGACGTCAGAAAAGCCATCCTTTGCTCGAACCTCTACCGATCATCCCGAACATGATTTGGGATGCGGCCGCGCGTTGGGCGCACCCACGATCCAATGGATAGAAGCGGACATGGGCGAACACATTGCCGTATCAAACGGACGAAATCTGACTAAACCGGACGTCCGTTTGAGTCGTGTAGTGGAGTTGGCCTGAATGAAGGATGCTCACTTGCTCGCACACGTTCCTGGCGCAGCCCATGCTTTCACTTCACCAGAGCCCAACAACCATGCATTGGCACTGCAAGCAGCAGCACAACGCAAATAAGCGCACGGGGTCGTTGAAAAGCTTGGGACAGACAGTACGTGAGGTCCAGCTCGGCTTCCACCGTGCCTCCCACCGGCAGCATAACACCGTGCTCCTGCAGCCGCGACCTGAAAGAGACGGAAGACCGGTCAGAGATCCGCAGCCGACGACGCGGAGGTAGCACACTGTCATATCCCTCTTGCCTCCCACCGTCTTCCTCCGTGCTTCCCACCGGCACCGGCACGCACAAGTCAAGCCACACCACCACCTGCTAGCTTCTCAACACTGCAGCAGAGCAGCCTGAGCCTAGCCTCCCTTCCGCTGCTTAAATACTAGGCCATTCGTGAACCCTACGCCAGTCCATTCGCGCGCGTGATCCAAGAAGAACACAAGCCAACGGGCAGTCGGGCACAAGCACAGATACGGCGGCCGGTGGAGCATAAGGTCAACACACCTGGCCGAGGAGGCCTTGCTAGCTTTTGCTCTCCCCCTAGCTTCTTCTGCCCGCTTGGCTCTTCTCCCTGGACTGGTCAGGGGCCCGGTACGCCGTACGCGCGCGGCCGGATCGGAAGGATGGCGGCGGCATCAGCTCGGGCGCCGTCGAGAGCAGCTTCCTCCGTTGGTACGGCCGCCGGAGTACTCCTGGCCCTCGCCGTCCTCCTCACAGGTGAGTTCCATCCGTCTGCGTGCGCTGCGAACCCCAGTATAACCCGAGCTCTAGAGATCTCGTACGTACGCGCGCGTCGTCACAATGGTCGTCCATTCCCTGCTTCTGTGCTTATCGTCGGCCATCTTCTGTGTCGATTGCTCCTATATTTATTTTCCCTGTGCATGCAAAGAGCATTTTACTATTACAAGGGCAAAAAACGGGCTGTCGTTTTGCAAGTCGTTAGTACCAACAGTACTTCTGATAAGTGGTCGCATTTGCTGGAGTTGCCATTGATTATCTGGTAGGTGCATCTGCTGAGATTAAGCATATCTAGGTGTTGGAGGTTTTGGCTACAACACAGCCAAGGCGACATGGCGCCCCCTATCTTGGCGTTCCATGCCGCAAGTAATGCACCGCCCACTGTGGCTGCGGCGACAAAAACTGTGAACTTTAAATGATACGCTGAGATTTGTTATTCGACGAAAAACAAAACGTATCAGCTTTCACTCACTCTTTACAAGCATGCTGTAGGAGTATGATATATTACCCCGCGTTGGCATTTCCATTGTTTTCTCTCCCAATTTCGCGCATCTGACGATCTGGCCCTGAGCTGTGCTTGCTTTCTCCACAAAGTTTCTCCGCAAAGGCTGCCTTTTATCATTTTCTTATTATTCCGCAGTCTGCAGCTAATTAAATTTAATATGCTCGCAACTTGGGCGATAGTTGAAAGTAAAGGGTTCGCCACTTCTCCAGTAATGCACGTGGAATTTTGGAATAATTGGATTTTAATATGGTGGTACTGTATTAGTTTTTGGTAGGGCTCAACCACACCACTTGACCATGTGGTCCAGTGAAATCTTGCTTCTCTTCCATTGGATCACGCACCCCCTCGATCTCCATCTGAATGTAACTGTACGCTTGTACTATTATATTACCTATAGATTGCTTTTCTTTTGTTCCGATCGCCTTGCACTGATGGCATACAGTATGAGTTGGTAACTGACACACTGATAAATCGTTATGTTTTTATGCCAATTATGAAAAATTATGGAGAAAATGAACCAAATGAATGGATTTCACATTCGCAGCGATAGTACCGATCGCCGTGTATGTAGAAATGACCGATGTATGACACGGAACAACAATTAATTTTGCAGAGCAGGTGATTGTGGCGGATTCCCTGTCCATCGGCGTCAACTACGGGCAGATCGCCGACAACCTCCCTGCGCCGGGGCGGGTGTCGACGCTGCTCCGGTCGATCAAGATCAGCAAGGTGAAGCTCTACGACGCCGACCCGCACGTCCTGCGCGCCTTCCTCGGCACGGGCGTGGAGTTCGTGATCGGCATCGGCAACGAGCACGTCCCGGCGATGGTGAGCTCCACGGCGGCGCAGGCGTGGCTCCAGCAGCACGTGGTGCCGCACCTCCACGCCGGCGCGCGCATCACCTGCATCACCGTCGGCAACGAGGCGTTCAAGGGCAACGACACCGCCCTGCAGGCCAGCCTCCTGCCCGCCATGCACTCGGTGCACCAGGCGCTCGGGACGCTCGGCCTGCAGGGCCGCGTGAACGTGACCACCGCGCACTCGCTGGACATCATGGGCGTCTCCTACCCGCCCTCCGCCGGCGCGTTCGCCCCGGGCGCCGTGGCGCACCTGCAGCCGTTCCTCAAGTTCCTGTCGGCGACGAGGGCCCCGTTCCTCATCAACTGCTACCCGTTCTTCGCCTACAAGGACGACCCGGCGCGCGTGCCGCTGGACTACGTGCTCTTCCAGCCCAATGCCGGCGTCACGGACCCCAGCACGGGGCTCAACTACGACAACATGCTGTACGCGCAGGTGGACGCCGTCTACTCGGCCATCAAGGCGCTGGGGCACACGGACGTGGACGTCAAGGTCTCCGAGACCGGGTGGCCGTCCCGGGGCGACCCCGACGAGGTGGGCGCCACGCCGCAGCACGCCGGGACCTACATCAGGAATCTGCTGAGGAGGATAGAGATGAAGCAGGGCACGCCGCTGCGGCCGGCGGTGCCCATCGACGTCTACGTCTTCGCGCTCTTCAACGAGAACCTCAAGCCCGGCCCGGCGTCGGAGCGCAACTACGGGCTCTTCTACCCCGACGGCACGCCGGTCTACAACGTCGGCCTGCGCGGATACCTCCCGCCCATGGCGGACTCACAAGGAGCGCGGCAGGTACGGTTTCTTGATTGGCTTGCTCGATCAGCGCATGCATATGCATTTACATAGACCGTGACAAGCCAGCACCTGGGTTGTGTTTACGCAGGCGGTTCATGTGATTCTACTCATCGCCATGGCGACGGTCGCTTTTGCCTTGTCCTGACAGTATCCATCAACTACTGAGTTTCTGATGGTGAAGGGTGAAGGGTGTCATGGCTGTGATTGAACAGAGCTGAGCCAGAGTGCATCCACTCCTTGAAAGAAGACAGAATGACCCCCTCTCTTTTTGAGGTGTACTCCTTCCGTTCCACAATACATACCTTCCATTTATCAAAATATAGATATATTTAGACATGCTTTAGTATATAGGTATTTTTATTTTTGAACAAATGAAAGTCAAGTATTTTGGAACGAAGGGAGTAGAACTGATGTATTTTGGGCAATGCCATTCATTGCCATCCGGATGTGCTCTAGCACTAACCGAAGCTTGGACGTCATTTGTCTCCTTCATTTATTAAGAAAAATGTGACATGTTTTTGTCCTGCGAATGGAGAAACAATAGTGCAGACATGCTTTTCTTCAAACTAAAGATTTGTCTCCTCCATTAGTTAAGAAAAATGTGTCAAGGTTTTAACGAAAAGGAACAACAACAAAACAAGAGAGAAGTCCATATTACAACCGCCCTTTCCTTCCCCTCCCTCGTCGCGCCGCCGCCTGAGGCGCCGCCGGCGAAGCCCGGGCGGGCTCCAGTGATGGCGGCGGCGGGGTGTTTCCCCTAGGTCTCTTCTTCCCTCTCGTCTTGGGAGCATCTAGCGGCTGGAGGAGGGCCTCGGGAGCTTTGATCTGGACTTGTGGGCACGGCGACCTAGGGGTGCGAGGCTCCGTGGCGGGTGCTGGCCGGGGGCTGGCGGGGCTTGGATGCTCCGGCGCGTGGCTAGATGCTGCGGTGGAGGTTGATTCCTCTTCCCAGATCTGGTCGGGGCCTGGCCGCGGTCGTTGGCGTCCCGGTCCGATGCGCATCAGGCGTCCGGCGGCAGGACTCGGCGGCCAGCTAGGGCTGGATCCCGGGGTGGCGGAGGATGTGTCGGCGGCTATGGACTTGCGATGGGCGATGCGGCGGCCGCGGTGTTGGACGATCTGTGCACAAGAAGCTTGATGGAGGCCATTGGAATAGATCTGGGTGAAGACCTGCTCGCGGCTGCTGCCGAGGCCAGCGATGGCGGCACTATTCGGTGTCGTTCCCTTGTTGAAGGCATCGATGTTGAGACATTCCAGGCCACTACTTGCTACCTTCGGGGGAAACCCTAGATCAGTAAATCGGATGACGGCGGCATTATCGTGTCGTTTCACTCTTGTGGCGTCATTCTTGGAGGTGTGCACGGGCTCGAGGGACTAGTGGACGCATTATTTGGTGGAGCGGTGCTTCATCCTACACATTAATGGTGGCGTATCTTGGCGGCGTGGCGCAGTGAAGACTCGTCGTCCGATGTGTGGCGAGGGACTCACGCAGGAGGGTGACGTTGTCTGGCGTCATGGTGGCGTCGATGGCAGAGAGGCCGGGCAAGGTGGATGCAGCAGTACAACACTGAAGATGGATTGGTGGCAGGTGGCTGCGGCGACCTCATACCCGGCAGGCGTCCTGGTTGAGAAGTGCGTCGGACTGGTGGGTGCCTCATACCCGGAGGCGTCCTGATTGGGACCTCGGGTCTTAGATGTTAGGTTTCGCTGCGAGGTCTATTTGGTATTAGGCCCAAACTATCAGCATCCCTTTATCAACTGGATAGGAGTAGCGACAGATGTTACCTAGACGGTGGCTTTAATCTTACTGTTGTATCATTTTATAAGGTCTTATGTGAATAATTAATAAAATGGCTGCATGCATCGTTCAGATGCAGAGATCGGGAGTGCTCCTCCTTTTTTTTAAAAAAACCTGAACTCTTTAATTTGTCTAAAATTCAACTCCAACCTCTAAAATCGCGTAAGATTCAACCTTTTTTTTGCGGGGTGCATAAGATTCAACTTTGGGCTGACAAAACCGGCTACGACTCAACCCTTCTCGCCCCTGACCCTGGCTTTGACCCGTTGACCGTTGGGTCAAAGCCATGTCAGCGTTTTGGCAGTCCAGGCAGAAAATGAAATTCAATGCTATTCTTGATTTTGTTAAGTAAAAATGTCTGAAACTTTCCCAGAATGATCAATATACTTTTATATTTAACAGAATGTTCTTAAAAATTATTGATATTTTCATTTTTTGGACAAAATTTGACAAAAATTGGGGCTGAAAATGTAATTGCATGTATAAATATGTTTGGCAGAAAAATCTGAAAGTTTCCTAGAATGATCAGCATACTATTGTTGTTTTAGAGAATTACTTCAATCTTTTTATGGTTACTTTTATTTTTGGTGCAAAATTTGACCAGAACAAAATGTAATTTCAGGTTAATTTTAAACCTTTGAGCAAAACAATATGAAACTTTCTTAGAATGATCAACATAACATTTTTTATTTTATATAATTATCTAAAAAAAGTATGGATACTTTATTTTCTGCCCAAAATTTGACACCCAATGGGGCTGAAAATGTAATTTCAGATTAATTTTAAATCTGTTTGGCAAAAAACACTAAAGTTGCTGCTGACTGGATGTTTAATGGGTCAAAATCAAGCCTACTCAGCGAAAACCAGGTTTAGTGGAGAGAATGGTTGATCCTGCCAGTTTTTTTTGGAACGGAGGTAAAAGTTTTGCCTCATTGATTAGTTAATACTCCCTCCGTCCCAAAATTCTTGTCTTAGATTTGTCTAGATCCGTATCTAGACGAATATAAGACAAGAATTTTGGAACGGAGGGAGTAAGAGAATTGCCCAGTTAATTAATGAAAGACAGGATGTAAACCAATATAAACGAAGCATGTACTAACTACTCACATGGCAAGAAAACCCCACAATCGCACAGGCGGCCTCCGCTAGACTCTCTGATTACACAACATCGACAAACGTCGACATTGCTACTACGCCATGTGACCCCCGACAAGAACACCTCCACATAAGACATCAAACACCTTCCAACCCACAACGACGACCCAATCCAAGAGGACGGGCCGAGAGACTGAACATCATCCATCAAGCAGCCAGAGACGCCTTGCCTATGGCGCCACTCTTGCCTTTTCTCACTTTTTTTGTTTGTCTCTTATTGGCGTCCCTGTCAAAAGGCAAGCAATCGAACTACTCCAAATCCAGGCCAGTTTTGGATAGTTCATGGTTGAATCTTAGCCGGTTTTAGAGTTCGGAGTTGAACCTTAGACACACCGAAGAGTTCAAGGTTGTAATATGGACTTCTCTCGAAAAACAAAGGGAATTGCTCTCGCAACATTGATATACACAAATGTTTAGCTCCAGATCCTCAGATCCTAATGAAAAAACAAATGTTTAGCTCTCGCGATTGCCCAATGCTTAGCCTTCCTCTTAATGTTTGCAACTTGCACAACGAGCAAATAATACAATTAGGGCACCTACGCTTCTTCAAACTGTCGGTGGCGCACATCCTAACTGACTACCATGTGAATAACTTGACCTTTGGGCGGGGAATTCATGGAGGTAAGCGTGACCCCAAAAATTTGAGCTTGGTATGCAAAAGTTGCATAGTGTTCCCCAGTTACCGAAAACTTGCAAATTATGTCGCCGGGGCTTCCTCATATAGGTGGATTTGATCAAGGCGAGCACACAACTCCACAAAAATGGGCGACATGAGCCCAAGTTAGGCCGTTTCTCATGTGATGTTTTTTTATCCAAGCAGTTTTCAACTAAGGCTTGCCTAACATTCCAATTCTTCCTAGTTGAGATCTCAAAAATGAACATCATTTGGCTTTTAACCATGCAATCAGCCAATCACAGAGTTTCCCTAAAGGGGCCTTCTCACCATAGCCTATGGTGATGGGTTTTTTTTTGTTTGAGGATTTGGTGATGGTTGTTAAGGCATCTTCAATGCGAACGTCCAAACCTCCTCTATATGTTTGGATCGTACGATCCATACACTTTTAGACTTCCAATGTGGACACCCATTTTGTGCCGGACCGGTTTGGACGTCTAAAATCCGCCTAGTCCGGCCCCAAATCGAGGGCCCCCCCCCCCCCCCCCCCCCCCACCCCCAAATCCATCCTAGCCTTGGGCAGCCCAAAGCCGCATCGCACCCTGATGGAGTCCCTCCAAGGCGTGTGAGGTTTCTGGTTTCCAGAGACATCGTCGGCATACCGTGCTTCACGACAAGGACACACAGGCGACATGTTTGTATGCGAACACATCCATGCATCAGAGTTCTTCCTTACTCTTGCAGACCCCACATCACCACCCTCATTTCTTATTTCTCCTCCGAGCCACTCATCTGCCTAGATCTGGCGGCAACAGAACATTCGGTTCCCGAACCGAGAGGAACAAACGTTCAATTAGAACCTTTTATGTTTCTTAACAGATGATCAATTACTCTGTTGATAGTTGTTACATGTGACAAATTTTAGGTGTGGTCCTTCCACGCTATCACACCATAAACATAATCTACAAATTTTGAAGCAACCAAACCATACGTAGCTATGGAATATTGTACCACTAAAACATTTGTACTTTTGTTTTGAACGTTCGGTAGTACTCCCTCCGTTCCTAAATATTTGTCTTTTTAGAGATTTCAAATGAACTACCACATGCGGATGTATATAGACTTATTTTCGAGTGTAGATTCACTCATTTTGCTTCGTATGTAGTCACTTGCTGAAATCTTTAGAAAGACAAATATTTAGGAACGGAGGGAGTAGAATGGATACATTATTTTCACGTCACAGTTTAGGTGGCCCAATCATCAAAGTTCAGGGATTAATTCAGATTTTTTTAGTTAACAAAACATATTAGCCCATTATCCACCTGTTAGAGATATACAAGTATGTGAATGACAGAACGCCTGCCTTTTCCTAATAGAAAAAAAATACTCAACACTGCAGAATATACGAGTGAGTGCCACATATGAAATCATGTACATGTAAATAGACCGGAGTCGTTAGTAGTCACCTCTTGGTAGAAATATATGTGCGTCAGCTAGTATTTGGTCTTTTAAGCAAAATTCCGATACAAAATATATTTAATTAAGCAGTTTTCTTTCTAGAGCAAACAATGTACATCGGATCTGTTTGTCCTGGATTGGGAGATATATCAACAGCCTGTAAAAACAGAAAAGGATCTGCATCAAGGGGCTTGATTTGAACACATAAAGGCGGAGATTGTTACAACCATGTACCTAGTATGTACAGGTACATGTAAATGCAAAATTTAGGAGGCCATTGAACCCTTGCTAGGAATGCTGAAATCTGAGATGGGCTCTAGGCCCATATTGCAATTTCTGAAAAATCTCTAAGGGCCCATGTGGGTTATATGGCACTAGGTGTGTGGGAAGTTTAGTCCCACCTTGGAAGTGGAAGGAGAGTTGGAGTGGTTTATAAGGGACTCTCTCCCTCATGCTATTGGAGCTTGAGAAGAGATGAGGCCCTCGCGCACTCCTCCTCCTCCGCTCGCCTCGCCACGCCTCGTCACGACGCGCCGCGCCGCGGGTTGCGGGATTGAGCCGAGCCGAGCCGAGCTCACTCCTATGCGCTTCTTTTTGCCGGTCAGGAACGGAGAGTCTTTGACAGGTGGGGCCACGATCTGAGACGTCGGGTTCAGCCCACGTCTCTCCACGCGCGGCCGCACATATATATGTGGGGCGCTGCCAACCCTAGCTGTCACGAAACAGAACGCATCTCCGCCTCCACGCCCACGTCGTTCCTCTGCTGCTGCTGCCGCCGGCGACTCCGTCCCGTTCACCGCGTACACGGTTGACGGGAGAGCAGGCCTCCGAAACCACGCCTCTCCGGATCCTGTACGGGGAGAGGGGCGATTAGGTTTTTGGGTAGCGACTACGCGACTGCTCGCTTCTGTTCATCTACGTCCGCATCACCTTCATCATCACCATGTCGACCGACACCGACCGTGCCGCCGCTGAGAAAGCCGAGGCGGACAAGAAGGCCGCCGAGGATGCCGCGGCTGCTGTCACCGCCACCGCCACCGCGTGGCCGATTGGAGGGTATACATCGCTTATCCCTCTCGTGTTTCTTTCTGTTGTAGCAGTACTAGCGGTATGCGTAGATGTCTCTACTATATGCGTAGTACATGCTCTGTTAGATCATAATCAGTATGTTATCAATGCTGTCCATGTCATGCTCATGATTTATTCATGGATTAATTTAATCGAAAAACTGCCTATTTACTCAACAATCCAAAAACCTAATATCTGTAGGAGTTTTTCGAATTCTGGTTTTGCTGCTGCACTGAAACCGTCCCCGTTTACGGGGACGTACTTTAAGCGTTGGCAGACTAAAACCACCTTATGGCTCACGGCCATGAACGTGTTCTGGGTCGCCGGTGTGACTCCTACAGGAACGATCGCTCCTGAACAGGAGAAGGCGTTTAAGGAGGCCACCGTGGTGTTCCTCGGGGCAGTTCTGAGCGTGATTGGAGATAAGCTGGTTGATGCATATTTACATATGCGGTCTGCCAAGGACTTGTGGGAGGCGCTCGAATCTAAGTTCGGGGCTGCCGATGCAGGGAGCGAGATGTATATTATAGAGCAGTTCCACGATTACAAGATGGTTGAAAACCGTCCTGTATTGGAGCAGGCTCATGAGATAATATGCATTGTTAAGGAGCTTGAGCTTCTTAAGTGCGAGTTACCGGGCAAATTTGTCGCGGGCTGCATAATCGCTAAGCTCCCCAATTCCTGGAGGAACTTTGCCACCACTCTGAAACATCAGAGGCGTGAATTCTCTGTGGAGGATGTCATTGGCCATCTGAGTGTTGAGCAGAACTCAAGGGCAAAGGACTCGCACGGAAAAGGGGTCGAAGGAACTTCTGTGGCCAATATGGTGCATCAGAAGAACTCCAATTCCCACAAGCCCAGGGGAAAGAACGGTGTCCAACAGACTGCCGACTTTAAGAAGAAGGGTAAGAAGACCTTCAAGAAGAACAAGAAGGATGAGGGCTGCTTTACTTGTGGTTCGGCTGAACATTGGGCCAACAAGTGCCCAAACAAGTTTAAGAAGTCAGGACAGGACTCCAAGTCTGTCAACATGATTGTGAGCAACAATGAGAATGGTGCATCTGGGTACGGTAATTTATTTACTGTTTTTTCAGTGTTTCAGCCTACCGATTGGTGGGTGGATACAGGTGCAGGTGTTCATGTGTGTGCTGACATTTCATTGTTCTCTTCTTACCAGGTCACAGGCCACGGGTCCGTATTGATGGGGAATGGCGCGAGTGCTTCTGTTCATGGTGTTGGCACGGTCGATCTGAAGTTTACTTCGGGAAGGATCGTGCAGCTGAAGAACGTGCAGCATGTCCCCGCCATCAAGAAGAACCTCGTTAGTGGCTCCCTTCTATGTAGAGAAGGGTTTAAGTTGGTATTCGAGTCTAATAAATTAGTTGTTACTAAGTATGGACTATTTGTTGGAAAAGGTTATGAGAGCGGAGGGATGTTCCGCCTTTCCCTCGCAGATTTTTGTAATAAAGTCGTGAACCATATTCATTCGAATGTTAATGAATCTGAAGTTTGGCATTCACGTCTTTGTCACATTAGTTTTGGTGTTATGACGCGGCTAGCCAAGTTGGATTTAATCCCGAGTTTCACTTTAGCCAAAGGTTCTAAGTGCCTTTCATGTGTGCAAGCTAAGCAACCTCGCAAGCCTCATAAGGCCGCGGAGGAGAGACACCTGGCACCATTAGAACTCATACATTCTGATCTTTGCGAGATGAATGGTGTGTTGACTAAAGGTGGAAAGAGATACTTCATGACATTGATAGATGATTCCACTAGATATTGCTATGTGTATCTGTTAAATACTAAAGATGAGGCTCTACACTACTTTAAAATCTATAAGGCAGAAGTTGAAAATCAACTTGAAAAGAAAATTAAACGAGTCCGGTCAGATCGTGGTGGAGAGTACTTCTCGAGTGAGTTTGATTCCTTCTGTGCGGAACACGGCATTATTCATGAGAGGACGCCTCCCTATTCACCCCAGTCAAACGGGGTTGCCGAGCGGAAAAACCGTACTCTAACTGATTTGGTTAACGCCATGTTAGATACATCGGGTTTATCCAAGGCATGGTGGGGGGAGGCTATATTGACGGCATGTCATGTCCTGAATAAAGTTCCGACAAAGGATAGTGAGATCACTCCCTATGAGAAATGGGCAAAGAGAAGGACGACACTCTCGTACTTGCGCACTTGGGGCTGTTTGGCGAAAGTCAACGTGCCGATCCCCAAAAAGCGTAAGCTTGGACATAAGACCGTGGACTGCATTAATTTGGGCTACGCTAAGAACAGCGTTGGCTATAGATTTCTAGTAGTGAAATCTGAGGTACCTGACCAGAAGATCGGTACAATTATGGAGTCTAAGGATGCTACATTCTTTGAGGATATTTTTCCTATGAGAGATATGCAAAGCACTTCTAGACAGGAATCTGAGGAGACTCCTGAACCTGCCATCCCTATGGAATATTATGAACAAACACATGATGAAAATCCCGAGGAGGATGACGAGGAAACCCTTGGTAGGGGCAAGAGACAAAGGACTGCAAAGACCTTTGGTGATGATTTCTTCGTGTACCTCGTGGATGATACTCCCACTTCTATTTCAGAAGCGTATGCCTCTCCAGAAGCTGACTACTGGAAGGATGCGGTCCGTAGCGAGATGGATTCCATCATGGCTAACGGGACATGGGAGATCACTGACTGTCCCTATGGTTGCAAACCACTGGGATGTAAGTGGGTGTTCAAAAAGAAGCTTAGGCCCGATGGTACGATTGAAAAGTACAAGGCTAGGCTTGTGGCCAAGGGCTATGACCAGCAAGAAGAGGAAGATTTCTTTGATACTTATTCACCTGTGGCTAGACTGACCACCATTCGAGTATTACTCTCGTTGGCGGCCTCACATGGTCTTCTCGTCCATCAGATGGATGTTAAGACGGCTTTTCTAAATGGAGAGCTAAAGGAGGAAATCTACATGCAACAGCCTGATGGCTTTGTGATAGATGGTCAGGAAAGAAAGGTGTGTAGGTTGATAAAATCTTTATATGGCCTGAAACAAGCACCTAAGCAATGGCATGATAAGTTTAATACAACTCTGACATCTGTTGGTTTCGTTGTTAATGAGGCTGATAAATGTGTATACTATCGCCATGGTGGGGGCGAAGGAGTTATACTGTGCTTGTATGTTGATGACATACTGATATTCGGAACCAACCTCAAAGTCATTGAGGAGGTTAAGTCCTTTCTGTCTCAGAA
This sequence comes from Triticum aestivum, assembly GCF_018294505.1. NCBI lineage: Eukaryota > Viridiplantae > Streptophyta > Magnoliopsida > Poales > Poaceae > Triticum > Triticum aestivum. Next base: position 479,349,805 of record NC_057800.1, on the reverse strand, counting down.
CTTTGAGATGAAGGATCTTGGTGTGGCTGATGTTATCTTGAATATCAAGCTACTGAGAGATAATGAGGGTGGGATCACACTTCTGCAATCCCATTATGTTGAGAAGGTGTTGAGTCGCTTTGGATATTCGGACTGCACACCATCTCAAACACCATATGATCCTAGCGTGTTGATTCGAAAGTCCAAAGGCATGGCTAAAGATCAATTGAGATACTCTCAAATCATTGGTTCACTGATGTACCTAGCGAGCGCAACGAGGCCTGACATCGCGTTTGCTGTGAGCAAACTGAGCCGGTTTGTTTCCAAACCGGGTGATGTACATTGGCATGCTGTAGAAAGAGTTATGCGCTATCTGAAAGGTACTATGAACTATGGACTTCACTATACCGGATACCCGTCGGTACTTGAAGGGTATAGTGATGCGAATTGGATCTCTGATGCTGATGAGATGAAGGCCACAACTGGGTATATGTTTACTCTTGGAGGTGGCGCTGTTTCCTGGAAGTCTTGCAAGCAAACGATCTTAACGAGATCGACAATGGAAGCAGAATTAACGGCATTAGACACATCTGGTGTTGAAGCGAGATGGCTTCGAGATCTTTTGATGGACTTGCCATTGGTTGATAAACCGGTTCCGGCTATCCTTATGAACTGTGACAATCAGACTGTCATCACCAAGGTGAAGAGTTCAAAGGACAACATGAAGTCCACCAAACACATAAGAATGAGATTAAAAGCTGTCAGAAAATTAAGAAACTCCGGAGTGATAGCGTTGGACTATGTCCATACGGCTAAGAATCTGGCAGATCCCTTTACGAAAGGGCTATCACGTGTAGTGATAGATAGTGCATCGAGGGAGATGGGTATGAGACCCACATGAGTTACCATGGTGGTAACCCAACCTATGTGATCGGAGATCCCGTGAAGTAGGACCTGGGGAAACAAGCCAGTGGTGAACTGAGGAGAGTAACTTTACTAACCCACTCCGTTGGAGATGCAATACTCTCGGAAACTGTACGGAAGGATGACTATTGTCTTAATGTGTTCCAAGGCTTATATGTATAAGCAAGATGCTATCCTACAGAGCGATCTTTGGAGGAACACACCTATGTGAGCCCGACTGCTAGTCACAGTCTATGAGATTGGGGTGATCTCTAGTAAACTCATGAATAGGCCAGGAGTGTGACTTATATGCTCCACCCGAGGGGTCAGCCTTCGGCAGCCCAGTACTAGTAAGACATGTGGTGAAACTTCTTTACGCCAAACTGACAATTCAAGGCATAGTCCATTGTTCAGTTGTGAAGGAATGTAGCTACTTGCTCTAGGTGAAGCTCAACCTTAACAGGTCTTCACTGAAACACTAGTATATCAAAACAGTATTTGGAACAGAGGACACTATGGGCCCTCGAGATCTGGTGGGGGATTGCTGAAATCTGAGATGGGCTCTAGGCCCATATTGCAATTTCTGAAAAATCTCTAAGGGCCCATGTGGGTTATATGGCACTAGGTGTGTGGGAAGTTTAGTCCCACCTTGGAAGTGGAAGGAGAGTTGGAGTGGTTTATAAGGGACTCTCTCCCTCATGCTATTGGAGCTTGAGAAGAGATGAGGCCCTCGCGCACTCCTCCTCCTCCGCTCGCCTCGCCACGCCACGCCTCGTCACGACGCGCCGCGGGTTGCGGGATTGAGCCGAGCCGAGCTCACTCCTATGCGCTTCTTTTTGCCGGTCAGGAACGGAGAGTCTTTGACAGGTGGGGCCACGATCTGAGACGTCGGATCGTGGGCTACCGACTTGGACGTGGGTTCAGCCCACGTCTCTCCACGCGCGGCCGCACATATATATGTGGGGCGCTGCCAACCCTAGCCGTCACGAAACAGAACGCATCTCCGCCTCCACGCCCACGTCGTTCCTCTGCTGCTGCTGCCGCCGGCGACTCCGTCCCGTTCACCGCGTACACGGTTGACGGGAGAGCAGGCCTCCGAAACCACGCCTCTCCGGATCCTGTACGGGGAGAGGGGCGATTAGGTTTTTGGGTAGCGACTACGCGACTGCTCGCTTCTGTTCATCTACGTCCGCATCACCTTCATCATCACCATGTCGACCGACACCGACCGTGCCGCCGCTGAGAAAGCCGAGGCGGACAAGAAGGCCGCCGAGGATGCCGCGGCTGCTGTCACCGCCACCGCCACCGCGTGGCCGATTGGAGGGTATACATCGCTTATCCCTCTCGTGTTTCTTTCTGTTGTAGCAGTACTAGCGGTATGCGTAGATGTCTCTACTATATGCGTAGTACATGCTCTGTTAGATCATAATCAGTATGTTATCAATGCTGTCCATGTCATGCTCATGATTTATTCATGGATTAATTTAATCGAAAAACTGCCTATTTACTCAACAAGGAACACCATGTCGTGGCGTAAATTATTAGACAGATGGCATACCTCAGGGGGCTCGAACCCTCCAGCATAATGGTAGTATGCACCAACTATCCAAGCATGGTCAGCATCACCAGTTGATGTCCAAATGGATATAGCTTTTGTCCAAAAGCAGCGATTTGAAAAGCTGTATCCAGAGTTAAATCGTGATTAGAACAAATTACAGGAAAAACTGATATTCGAAAAACAGTTCTTATGGTCTTACCGGTCATGCTAGTTCTTACCTCATGATAGCTAATCCAGATGGTTTAAGTATTCGTCTCATCTCCTTAAAAACATCCATTGGTTTTGTCAAGTAGTCTACACTAACCTAGAAGCAAAAAAAGAAAAGAGGAAATTTATTATCATTCCATACATGCAACTAGATAGAGGCCCAAATGTAAGATTAGTAATATGTGTTATGCCTACAAAAGATGGACCAGTTGTTCAGCAGGACTGAATTCATCATAAGAACACCATACCACGTTCGTTATAACATCAAAGGTGTTATCGTCAAAAGGAAGCTTCGGATTCAAATTGAGGTCTTGCACAACATACTCTGTCAAAACCTATTATTACCAGCAAACAATCAAGAGAGTTGCCAATAAAATTAGGGTCGGTGTATCAGCCGAAAAGAAATAGCAACTGCAAGACGTGTTAATAGTACAAAGAGACATTCCTAGCAGAGCACATGTACACTATCATGTTTAGAATTATTTGCCATGGCCCCAATGGAGAGCCCTCAACTAGACTCAATAGTTACTGAACACATACATATATATAGCAGACCAAATACAAAATCACACTAATTTAGTAAAACCAAAGTTATATTTGAAAGAAATGAAGTTACATATCGTATCCAGTTACTAACTTACTATACTTCAGTTACAGACAGAGACTGATTGAAGTGCCTATCTTAACTTTTATCCTATTACCACCAGAAAAGGTTTCCTTTTCTCAACAGTCATTTCTTCTGTAGTAACATAGATACTACAGTATATATTTTAGTCATCATAAGTCGTATGACTACTACTCCCTCCGTCCCAAAATATAAGAACGTTTTTTACACTATACTAGTGTCAAAAACGTTTTTATACTTTGGGACAGAGGGAGTACCTCAAAAACCATCAGGAGAATCAGAATGCAGCATAACTCACCAACTGAGTCAATTGTTGTTCAATCCAAATAAAATAAAAATCGAGACCATGTTGCTCAATCCATAATGCTTTGAAAGCTGTTTCTATATAAGCTTATAACTGAAAAAGAGAATAGCAGACCAATTGTACAAAATCACACTAGTTCAGTAAGGAAGCAATACCGGATTCTTTTTCAGCTCGTTTTCATTCATACCCATCCCTACGATCTTCTCTTGCTTGTACCCAGCTGGATAATGGCTCACCTAGATAAAGTGCAAACCAGTAAGCCACTTGGCAAGAATACGTAGAGATGACAGGTATAACTTGGGAACTCCAAAAATTCCTACCCAGCTACTGCACATGTCCAGGATGGCCACGCCTGGAGTGTTGCTTGGAGGAAGAACTTGCGAGTAGTATTTTGTGAGCGCTCTGATTGCTGGGTCGTCAATGTGCGTGACAAAACGGGGAGCCGAATAGAACACAGTATCTGATGACCTGCCAAGTAAGAAGAACGAACCATACATCATCGGGGTATCAGGTCATACAAATAGATACAAGATTCATAAGCCACTGGCTACTCGGAATCCTGAAAATTTTGCTCGCGCACTGCGTGGTGAGTGTGCTCCGAGCTACTTACTCGTCGAAGCGGCCGAAGTCGTCGGGCTTGAAAGGGAACTCGTCCGGCCACTCCACATTCTTCAAAATCTGCAAAGCACGACGGACAATTTGCACAGCTCAAAGACATGCCGGTGCCGCGCCGCGCGCACGGCGCACTAGGAGTCTAGGACTCTAGGAGGAAGCAAAGAAAGTCTGGCCTGTGGCGCATACGAACCTCTTCGACCGGGGAGACCCCCTGCCTTGGCCGCGCCGCGGCCACGAACGAGCGGGACGGGGCACCACCGGAGGCCATGCGGGCGAGCTGGTCGACGAAAGCGGCGCCGAGGCCGAGGAAGACGCGCCGCGCTGCCTGCGGTGGCACCGGAGGACGGCGGGCACGTGGGACGGCGGCGGCGCGGACGCGAAGCGTCCTAGCGCGGGACCTTCTCAGAGCGACGAGGAGGAGGTCGGGGCGTGGCGCGAGGGTGGCCATGGGCGTGCAGACGGGCAGACGGCGGCGGTTAGGAGGGGGGCGCGACCCGGTGCCGCCATGTATGTGTGCAGGAGAGGCGTCGTGGCGCCACGCGCGTCGCAGAGACGTATCTGCCCGTGGAATGGATTGGGGTTGGCGTGGCTCGTTCGCTGGCTGCTGTGGACGCCTGTCGTGTGGGTCCTGTTTGCTCCCGTGAGATTACGACTTCGCCATAGTCACAGACAAACACGAACGCGGACTTCGTTAATGATGAACAAAGTGCAAAAGCAGGCTCTAAATTTGTGATTTCAGCTCGAATCTCTCCGAAAGGCGACAGGATTCAGTCAGTCAGTCAGTCGCATGGCAGAAGATCGAGAAATTTCCAAACAAACAATTTCAACGAAATCTTTCAATTTCTCATTAATGCATCCACACACACGTCAACGACTATGTGTGCTTTTTTTTGCGGGGGATATATGCTACATTTTTTTAGAAAACTATATATGCTACGTGACTTTACACACCCTGCAGCGGTGGGCAGGTGGCCCTTGGGCCGACATATAGACCATGTAGATACAACAGTTGCAACACTCCGAAAGTGTTGTTCTGCACGTGAGCTCACATGAGCTTGGGTGAACAGCAAAATCCAAAAAAAAAATGTTGAAAACAATTTTGGCATGAAACATTTATGTTTTTTCAATATGCATGCAAAATTTCGCTACGACATTTGCTGTTCACCCGAGCTCATGTGAGCTCGGGTGCAGAACTGCTATGTCCATAACACTCCCCCTTTCTTAAAAGAAAACATGATTGTTGGTGTCAAAACCGGCAGATCTCTGGGTAGGGGGTCCCGAGCTGTAGATTCTCAGATCAATGGTATCAGGAACGAAGGAGATGATGTTTTACCCAGGTTCAGGCCCTCTTGATGGAGGTAAACCCTACGTCCTGCTGTTGTTTATATTGATGGAGTATCAAATACAGAGTTGATCTACTTCGAGATCATATGTTGTGGTCTAAAACCTGAGGGTATGATGAATAATGTCATAATAATCTAGCGATTAGCCTGGCCTCGGCTTATATAATGTACTGGAGACCTAGGATAACAAAAGTCCTAGTCGAATACGTTGCTGGAGAGGAGTCCTTGTCTTGATCATTAAGTTTTGTGGAATCTTCCTCGTGTGTGGCATGGGCTGCCCGAAGTGGCCCATGAGTGAACCGCCATGGGGGTCCTCGGCCCGATCGAGCTGGTCGGGAGACGACGTGGTGAGTACCCCCTAGTCCAGGACACCGTCAGTAGCCCCCTGAACCGGTCTTCAAGTTGGGGACGCTCCTCGATTCTTCCGAACTGTTCTTCATCTTCGGCCGTCGGTCTTGAAAACTAGTTCAACAAATTTTCTTATCTTCGATCTTGAGGATCGCCGAAGTAAATCCGAAGAGTTTACACATTGGGTATCCTGAGGAGCCCCTTTAAGTTATCGGTCGTTATCAATCCTTGTTATTTTTACGCCCACCTCGGGTTTGAAGTGTTTCCCATGCGGCAGTGTCCTCTCGCGCCCGAGCTCCAACGCTGGACTGCATTTGAGGTATCTTTTGCAACCGAGCACCAACGTCGAACCGCTTCCGAGCTTCAACACCGGAATGTATCCGAGCTCCAACGCTGGACTGTATCCAAGGTGCCATAGATTACCTTGGTCTTGAAAAAGTTTTAGCCGAGCTTAATGCCGGAAATGCCCTCTAAGGAGCCAGTCACTTGCATCCGAACTATATGTCGAACTGCTTCCGAGGTGGCTCAGCACCTCGGTCATGGACTGATTGTTTGCGGATTTTATTTCCGATGCGTATAAATTTATTTGCTGACGAGATGTATGGCCAGTAGTCCTCAAGGTGTCTGTCGGCCTAAAATCCGAGATGCACCTGAAGGAAAATATGAAACCGTTGATCCTAGTGGCTTCTGAGACTCAGGTCGTGAAATCGGCCTGAGGATCAACTCCTAGCTCAGCAGCAGACATATAATAGAAATGCAGTGTAATATATTAGAGGTAATAGTGATCGGCGGACGGGCCCTTGAGAGAGGGTTTTGAGAAGTCGCCGTAATATATTAGTTTGATGCCGGATAAGTCCCAGATGGTACTTATTGTTGTCCGAAGACGCGTTTGCCCATAGTTCGGTCCAGCCGAACACTAAGCACTTTGAATTTTATGCATTGAATATGCAATGCAATAGCCCCCGAGACACTGGTCGGGTGGCAACACCAGATCAGGGGATCGATACACCCCTTTTAATATTAGTGAATGATAAGCCCGAAGCCCAGTAGCCCTCGAGCCTTAATGTGGGCACGGGTGGCCGAATTAAGGATCGGTATCTAGAGTAAAATTACAAATTATGTGTAATGATTCTACATATCCAAGTACTTTACATCATTAATGCTCGGATCCGCATTGTACAAAACTTTGTTGACCGACCATCGGCTTCAACCTCCTCGGCCAGAAGCCGGGGACTGTTTGTCCTACTTTATAAAGTTGTTATACGGGAAAAGATTTATGGAAAATAAGGCTATCCGGCCATACGGTTTTATAAACAAAGGTACACAGAGAGATATGAAACATCTTCCAAAAAATTAATCCCGCTATCGGTTCCTTTCTTTGAGTTGTCATGCTGATCATGATCATGAAATCTCACCTCCAATCAATGTGGGAGGAAAATATTGAGGATTTAGTTCGGGGAAAGTTCCCAAACTCTATGGTATTAATGAACCAAAATTTTCACTTCCGTCGTTGCCGACCAATTATATCCTTTAAAATCGCTAGCTTTCGGCTTCACCCAGTCTGAGGTACTAACTCGGATGCCCCGGTTGTAACAATCACAGAGGTGCTCCCTTTACCGCCTAGCCGAACAATCGGGAATGTAGGGGTAAGCACAGGAGCCAAGCAACCTAGCTTGGCCAAAATCTTAAGTCAAATTGATGCATATTTATGGTTTTATAACGATGATTACGGAAAGTAGCCCTTGTATATAAAATACGAACGCCGATGATATATTTATTTTGACTCCGTTGAGATCGTTTATCACTTGAAAGTGGCTCATCGCCGGCTTCCACCCCCTTGTAGATGCTACGCAGGGTGTTTCCGCAATAACAAGACAACCCTTAGCCGACGTCTCGGTGCCCGAAGGCGGTTGTGTTAGCAGAAACCAGGCAATGAGATATGCGGGCTTTATAACTTTCACTTAGTCATAGGAGCTTTAAACTGGGGAAGCTAGCTACAAGCCCCCGGTTAGTGTTCGGCACCGACCAAAGTCTAGCCATTATCACTTCAGCCAATGTTATGAAAGGCCCATCGTTTAACATGGGGTAATTGGTATCGATCTATAGTTTGATACTGTCATCGGATCGCTGACCAGTTTACGCCCATTGTGACAGTCACTTTTCGGCTTTCTCCACTGAGGTGCTTAACCATTCGAGCTGGAAGCACAATAGGTTCTCCCTTTGTACACCTATCCAAACAAAGCGAAATGTAGGAGGCAAGCACAGGAGCCGGGCAACCCAACTATTGACCAAAGACACAATTCGAAACTGATGCATATATAGCAATATCCGAGAATTTTTGTGCCAAATCTCTAAAGGTGTCCAACGCTGCACTACGAGACTTATGCTGTAAACAAACAAATAGTTTAAAAGTGCCATAGGCTTGAAAAAACAAAAAACTTCAGTAAAAACTTTACGCCCGAACTGAATCAAGTCATTTGGTGCCAATCCGAAAATTGATCTTACTTTTGTGCTTCTGTCGTGCATTAATATGACACATATGATCTCAAGACTTCAAGCGGGTCAGCCTATGGCTGCAACCTCCTATCCTGAAGACGGAGTACTGCTCGTTAGACCATTTTAGCGAACTAAACTCGAGTGGTCACTAGAGAGAAAATGGGCTACCCGGCTATTGACCACACACTCGCATCGAAAAAGGAGTGATAGAGAAAGATTTTGCAATGACTAGGAAGAGAACATATTTACTATAAAACGGCTCATATAAATTTAAGAGCCTCCAATAAACTTGGGTAAAAGAATTTTATGTATAATGATTGTATGTACCGAAGTACTTATATCATATATGTGTTCACCCGAACTTTTAAACGCGTCTTAACCGACCATCGGCTTCTCCCTCTTCGGTCAAGGGCCGAAAGGTGTTATGTACTCCACCTGTCGAGAATATCGACGGTGCTTCCGATAACCAGGCAATCAGGCCATAAGGATGTAACAGACAAAGCTCGCTTAGAGAACTTATGCTATATTACTGACGAAGTGTAAGAAGCAACTTCGAAAAAAATAGTACCCCCATCGATACCTTTCTTCGGTTGCTCATTGTTACTATGAGACTTGTGCAATAGATTTTTGTACTCATGAGTTCTGTTGTGTACCGACCATGATTGAAAACAATAAGAGCGCTAGCTTTCGGCTTCACCCAGTCTAAGGTCCAAGCTCGGATGACCCGATCGTGACAATCGCAGAGGTGCTCCCTTTACTCCCTAGTCGAACAATCGGGAACGTAGGGGTAAACACAGGAGCAAGGCAACCCAACTTGTGGAACACTTAAGTCAATGCTACCTCTTGAGCACTGCGTTGGATTTCCCCGAAGAGGAAAGGATGATGCAGCAAAGTAGCGTAAGTATTTCCCTCAGTTTTTGAGAACCAAGGTATCAACCCAGTAGGAGGCTACGCGCGAGTCCCTCGTACCTGCACAAAGCAAATAACTCCTCGCAACCAACACGATAAGGGGTTGTCAATCCCTTCGCGGTCACTTACGAGAGTGAGATCTAATAGATATGATAAGATAATATTTTTGGTATTTTTGTGATAAAGATGCAAAGTAAAATAAAAGCAAAGTAAAAAAGCAAAGGAAATAACTAAGTATTGTAAGATTAATATGATGAAGATAAACCCGGGGGCCATAGGTTTCAGTAGTGGCTTCTCTCAAGAGCATATGTATTTTACGGTGGGTGAACGAATTACTGTTGAGCAATTGACATAATTGAGCATAGTTATGAGAATATCTAGGTATGATCATGTATATAGGCATCACGTCCGAGACAAGTAGACCGACTCCTGCCTGCATCTACTACTATTACTCCACTCATCGACCGCTATCCAGCATGCATCTAGAGTATTAAGTTCATGAAAACAGAGTAACGCCTTAAGCAAGATGACATGATGTAGAGGGATAAATTCATGCAATATGGTAAAAAAAACCATCTTGTTATCCTCGATGGCAACAATACAATACGTGCCTTGCTGCCCCTACTGTCACTGGGAAAGGACACCGCAAGATTGAACCCAAAGCTAAGCACTTCTCCCATTGCAAGAAAGATCAATCTAGTAGGCCAAACCAAACTGATAATTCGAAGAGACTTGCAAAGATAACCAATCATACATAAAAGAATTAAGAGAAGATTCAAATATTGTTCATAGATAATCTTGATCATAAACCCACAATTCATCGGTCTCAACAAACGCATCGCAAAAAGAAGATTACATCGAATAGATCTCCACAAGAGAGGGGGAGAACATTGTATTGAGATCCAAAAAGAGAGAAGAAGCCATCTAGCTAATAACTATGGACCCGAAGGTCTGAGGTAAACTACTCACACTTCATCGGAGAGGCTATGGTGTTGATGTAGAAGCCCTCCGTGATGCCCCTCCGGCGGAGCTCTGGAACAGGCCCCAAGATAAGATCTCGTGGATACAGAAAGTTACGGCAGTGGAATTAGGTTTTTGGCTCCGTATCTGATCGTTTGGGGGTACGTAGGTATATATAGGAGGACGGAGTACGTCGGTGGAGCCACAGGGGGCCCACGAGGGTGGAGGGCGCGCCTGGGGGGGGGGGTAGGCGCGCCCCTACCTCGTGGCTTCCTCCTTTATTTCTTGACGTAGGGTCCAAGTCTCCTGGATCATGTTCGGTGAGAAAATCACGTTCCCAAAGGTTTCGTTCCGTTTGGACTCCGTTTGATATTCCTTTTCTTTAAAACCCTAAAATAGGTAAAGAAAACAACAATTCTGGGCTGGGCCTCCGGTTAATAGGTTAGTCCCAAAAATAATATGAAAGTGGATAATAAAGCCCAATAATGTCCAAAACAGTAGATAATATAGCATGGAGCAATCAAAAATTATAGGTACGTTGGAGACGTATCAAAGCACAAGGGGGAGAACCTCTCCTCCCCTCTCTCGGTGGCGCCGGAGTGCCATCAGAAGGGGAATCATCGCCGCGGTGATCGTCTTCATCAACATCACCATCATCATCACCATCCTCATTGATGTCTACTACACAACCTTCTTCTTGTAGACGTTGTTGGGCCTCCAAGTGCAGAGGTTTGTAGGACAGTAGCAAATTTCCCTCAAGTGGATGACCTAAGGTTTATCAATCCGTAGGAGGCGTAGGATGAAGATGGTCTCTCTCAAGCAACCCTGCAACCAAATAACAAAGAGTCTCTTGTGTCCCCAACACACCCAATACAATGGTAAATTGTATAGGTGCACTAGTTCGGCGAAGAGATGGTGATACAAGTGCAATATGGATGGTAGATAAAGGTGAAATTATGAAAACAACAAGGTAACTAATGATAAAAGTGAGCGTAAACGGTATTGCAATGCGTTGAAACAAGGCCTAGGGTTCATACTTTCACTAGTGCAAGTTCCCTCAACAATACTAACATAATTGGATCACATAACTATCCCTCAACATGCAACAAAGAGTCACTCCAAAGTCACTAATAGCGGGGAACAAATGAAGAGATTATGGTAGGGTACGAAACCACCTCAAAGTTATTCTTTCCAATCAACCCGTTGGGCTATTCCTATAAGTGTCACAAACAGCCCTAGAGTTCGTACTAGAATAACACCTTAAGATACAAATCAACCAAAACCCTAATGTCACCTAGATACTCCAATGTCACCTCAAGTATCTGTGGGTATGATTGTATGATATGCATCACACAATCTCAGATTCATCTATTCAACCAACACAAAGGACCTCAAAGAGTGCCCCAAAGTTCTACCGGAGAATCACGACGAAAACATGTGCCAACCCCTATGCATAGGTTCATGGGCGGAACCCGCAAGTTGATCACCAAAACATACATCAAGTAAATCACGTGGTATCCCATTGTCACCACAGATACGCACGGCAAGACATACATCAAGTGTTCTCAAATCTTTAAAGACTCAATCTGATAAGATAACTTCAAAGGGGAAACTCAATTCATTACAAGAGAGTAGAGGGGGGAGAAAACATCATATGATCCAACTATAATAGCAAAGCTCGCGATACATCAAGATCGTATCATCTCAAGAACATGAGAGAGAGAGATTAAACACATAGCTACTGGTACATACCCTCAGCCCCGAGGGAGAACTACTCCCTCCTCGTCATGGAGAGCACCGGGATGATGAAGAGGGCCACCGGAGAAGGATTGCCCCCTCCGGCAGGGTGCCAGAACGGGTCTAGATTGGTTTTCGGTGGCTATGGAGGCTTCTGGCGGCGGAACTCCCGATCTATTGTCTTCACTGATGTTTTTAGGGTATATGGAGATATATAGGCGGAAGAAATACGTCAGGGGGGCCACGAGGGGCCCACGAGGGTGGAGGGCGCGCCCAGGGGGTGGGCGCGCCCCCCTGCCTCGTGGCCTCCTCGCAGGTCCCCCGACATGCACTCCAAGTCTTCTGGGCTTCTTTCCTTCCAAAAATGAGTTACGTGAAGTTTCAGGTCAATTGGACTCCGTTTGATTTTCCTTTTCTTTGAAACCCTAAAACAGGGTAAAAACAGAAACTGGCACTGGGCTCTGGGTTAATTGGTTAGTCCCAAAAATGATATAAAAGTGTATAATAAAGCCCATAAACATTCAAAACAGTAGATAATATAGCATGGAGCAATCAAAAATTATAGATATGTTGGAGACGTATCAGCATCCCCAAGCTTAATTCCTGCTCGTCCTCGAGTAGGTAAATGATAAAAAAAGAATTTTTGATGCGGAGTGCTACTTGGCATAATTCCAATGTAATTCTTCTTAATTGTGGTATATTATTCAGATCCGAAAGATTCAAGACAAAAGTTCATATTGACATAAAAATGATAATACTTCAAGCATACTAACAAAGCAATCATGTCTTCTCAAAATAACATGGCCAAAGAAAGCTATCCCTACAAAATCATATAGTCTGGCTATGCTCCATCTTCACCACACAAAATATTTAAATCATGCACAACCCCGATGACAAGCCAAACAATTGTTTCATACTTATATTGTTCTCAAACTTTTTCAATTTTCACGCAATACATGAGTGTGAGCCATGGACATAGCACTATAGGTGGAATAGAATGGTGGTTGTGGAGAAGACAAAAAGGCGAAGATAGTCTCACATCAACTAGGCGTATCAACGGGCTATGGAGATGCCCATCAATAGATATCAATGTGAGTGAGTAGTGATGGCCATGCAACGGATGCACTAGAGCTATAAGTATATGAAAGCTCAAAAAGAAACTAAGTGGGTGTGCATCCAACTTGTTTGCTCATGAAGACCTAGGGCATTTTGAGGAAGCCCATCATTGGAATATACAAGCCAAGTTCTATAATGAAAGATTCCCACTAGTATATGAAAGTGATAACATGAGAGACTCTCTACTATGAAGATCATGGTGCTACTTTGAAGCACAAGTGTGGTAAAGGATACTAGCATTGCCCCTTCTCTCTTTTTTTTATTTGGGCCTTCTCTTTTTTATGGCCTCTTTTTTTCATTTGGGCTTCTTTGGCCACTTTTTTTCGTCCGGAGTCTCATCCCGACTTGTGGGGGAATCATAGTCCCCATCATCCTTTCCTCATTGGGACAATGCTCTAATAATGATGATCATCACACTTTTATTTTCTTACAACACAAGAATTACAACTCGATACTTAGGACAAGATATGACTCTATATGGATGCCTCCGGCGGTGTACCGGGATGTGCAATGACTCATGGGTGACATGTATGAAAGAATTATGAACGCTGGCTTTGCCACAAATACGATGTCAACTATATGATCATGCAAAGCAATATGACAATGATGGAGTGTGTCATAAATGGAATAGTGGAAAGTTGCATGGCAATATATCTTGAAATTGCTATGGAAATGCCATAATAGGTAGGTATGGTGGCTGTTTTGAGGAAGGTATATGGTAGGTGTATGATACCGGCGAAAGGTGCGCGGTATTACAGAGTCTAGCAAAGGTGGAAGGGTGAGAGTGCGTATAATCCATGGACTCAACATTAGTCATAAATAACTCACATACTTATTGGAAAAATCTATTAGTTATCGAAACAAAGTACTACGCGCATGCTCCTAGGGGGATAGATTGGTAGGAAAAGACCATCGCTCGTCCCCGACCGCCACTCATAAGGAAGACAATCAATAAATAAATCATGCTACGACTTCATCACATAACGGTTCACCATACGTGCATGCTACGGGAATCACAAACTTTAACACAAGTATCTCTCAAATCCACAACTACTCAACTAGTATGACTCTAATATCACCACCTACATATCTCAAAACAATTATCAAGTATCAAACTTCTCATAGTATTCAACACACTCATAAGAGAATTTTATTATTCTTGAATACCTAGCATATTAGGATTTTAAGAAAATTATCATGCTATTTAAGACTCTCAAAATAATCTAAGTGAAGCATGAGAGTTCATCTATTTCTTCAAAATAAAACTACGACCATGCTCTAAAAGATATAAGTGAAGCACTAGAGCAAATGACAAACTACTCCGAAAGATATAAGTGAAGATCAATGAGTAGTCGAATAATTATACAACTATTGAAGACTCTCTGACATTTAATAATTTCAGATCTTGGTATTTCATTCAAACTTCAAGAAATACTAAATAAAATAACATGACGCTCCAAGCAAAACACATATCATGTGGCGAATAAAAATATAGCTCCAAGTAAAGTTACCGATGAACGAAGACGAAACAGGGGATGCCTTCCGGGGCATCCCCAAGCTTAGGATTTTGGTTGTCCTTGAATATTACCTTGGAGTGCCTTGGGCATCCCCAAGATTAGGCTCCTGCCACTCCTTATTCCATAGTCCATCGAATCCTTACCCAAAACTTGAAAACTTCACAACACAAAACTTAACAGAAAACTCGTAAGCTCCGTTAGCGAAAGAAAACAAAAGACCACTTCAAGTTACTATAATGAACTCATTATTTATTTATATTGGTGTTAAACCTAATGTATTCCAACTTATCTATGGTTTATAAACTATTTTACTAGCCATAGATTCATCAAAATAAGCAAACCACACACGAAAAACAGAATCTGTCAAAAACAGAACAGTCTGTAGTAATCTGTAACTAACGCAAACTTCTGGAACTCATAAAATTCTAAATTAAATTTCTGGACCTTAGGAATTTATCTATTAATCATATTCAAAAACAATTAACTAAATAGAACTTTCCAAATAAAGATGGCAGCAATTCTCATGAGCGCTAAAGTTTCTGTTTTTTACAGCATGATCAACAAGACTTTTCCCAAGTCTTCCCAATGGTTCTACTTGGCACAAAAACTAGTTAAAACATAAAAACTCAATCATAAAATAGGCTAGAAAAATTATTTATTACTAAACAGGAGCAAAAATCAAGGAACAAAAATAAAATTGGGTTGCCTCCCAACAAGCGCTATCGTTTAACGCCCCTAGCTAGGCATGATAATTTCAATGATGCTCACATAAAAGATAAGAATTGTAACATAAAGAGAGCATCATGAGGAATGTGACTAGCACATTTAATTCTAACCCACTTCCTATGCATAGGGATTTTGTGAGCAAATAACTTGTGGGAACAATAATCAACTAGCATAGGAGGGCAAAACAAGCATAACTTCAAAACTTTAAGCACATAGAGAGGAAACTTGGTATTATTGCAATTCCTACAAGCATATATTCCTCCCTCATAATAATTTTCAGTAGCATCATGAATAAATTAAACAATATAACCAGCACCTAAAGCATTCTTTTCATGATCTACAAGCATAGAAAATTCACTACTCTCCACATAAGCAAGATTCTTCTCATTCCTCTCCCTCACATGAAATTGCAATGACGACTATCGGTCTTGTTAACAATTGCCTAAGACAATTCCGCACACCGACCCATCATTATTCCACACTCACTATTTATAATATTTAGTAATATATTCTAACTTTATGATAACAACACCTACTTTATGTTTTAGCTCTCCGATATCATGCAAAGTTATCCTCTTCATACAAAGAACATAGTTTTATTAGTGTGGAGAAAATAAGCTTTATATGATCTTGTGATGTGGAAGAAATAAAAGTGACGGACTGCATAATGAAGGTCCATATCACAAGTGGCAATATAAAGTGACGTTCTTTTGCATTAAGATTTTGTGCATCCAACCATAAAAGCGCATGACAACCTCTGCTTCCCTCAGCGAAGCGCCTATCTTTTACTTTTATCTTCTACCCTTATACAAGAGTCATGGTGATCATCACCTTTCCTTTTTACACCTTTTCCTTTGGCAAGCACTTTGTGTTGGAGCGATCCGGATATATATATCCACTTGGATGTGGGTTTTCATAAATTATTATTGTTGACATTACCCTCGAGGTAAAAGGTTGGGAGGCGAAACTATAAGCCACTATCTTTCTCTGTGTTCGATTAAAACTTTGAACTCATTAATATCACGTGAGTGTTAGCAATTTTGAAAGATTAAATAATAGTTGAGTATGTGGAGTTTGCTGAACCAAAGCTCTTACATAGACCCTTCCCGAAAATAAGATGAATTGCAATTGTTTGATGACTAAGAGCATGGTTTGTTAGTTTTCAAGAAAGTTTATGATCTATACTTTAACATGTGAATAGCTTGTTACTTGATCATGAGAAGTTTTATGAGTTGAGCTACTGTTATGATATATAATGATGCTAGAAAAGGTGATTGAAATTATCATTGATCAAACTTGTGCACCTGCTAGCATTAACACTTCATAAATTATTTCTTTTATCATTTACCTACTCGAGGACGAGCAGGAATTAAGCTTGGGGATGCTGATACGTCTCCAACGTATCTATAATTTATGAAGTATTCATGCTATTATATTATCCATCTTAGATGTTTTATATGCATTTATATGCTATTTTATATGAATTTTGGGACTAACCTATTAACCTAGAGCCCAGTGCCAGTTTCTGTTTTTCCTTGTTTTTGAGTTCTACAGAAAAGAAATACCAAACGGAGTCCAATTGACGTGCCAATTTTTGACAATTTTTTATGGACCAAAAGAAGCCCCCGGAGTAAAAGAGTTGGGCCAGAAGAGTCCCGGGCTGTCCATGAGGGTGGGGGCGCGCCCTACCCCCCTGGGCGTGGGCCCCTATCTCGTGGACGATTCGGAGACCCCCTGACGTGAAACCGATGCCAAAAATTCCTATAAATACAGAAACCCCCAGAAAATAACCTAGATTAGAAGTTTTGCCACCGCAAGCCTCTATATCCACGAGAAATCAATCTAGGCCCTCTCTGGCACCCTTCGGAGGGGGGCATCATCACCGGAGGCTATGGAGGAGGATCCCGGAGGGGCCATCATCACCATGAAGGCCAAGGACCAGAGGGAGAACCTCCCCCCATCCAGGGGGAGGCCATGGAGGAGGAAGCACAAGGGGGAGAACCTCTCCTCCTCTCTCTCGGTGGCGCCAGAGTGCCATCGGGAGGGGAATCATCGCCGCGGTGATCGTCTTCATCAACATCACCATTCTCATCTCTTTTACACGGTCCACTCTCCCGCACCCCGCTCTAATCCCTAATTGAACATGGTGCTTTATGCCACATATTATGATTCAATGATGTGTTGCCATCCTATGATGTTTTGAGTAGATATCCTTTGTCTTTGGGTTGATTGATGATCTAGATTGGTATGAGTTTTATGTTTTATTTTGGTGCTGTCCTATTGTGCCCTCGGTGTCGCGCAAGCATGAGGGATTCCCGCTGTAGGGTGTTGCAATACATTCATGATTAGCTTATAGTGGGTTGCTTGAGTGACAGAAGCATAAACCCGAGTAAGGGGGTTGTTGCGTATGGGATAAAGGGGACTTGATGCTTTAATGCTATGGTTGGGTTTTACCTTAATGATCTTTAGTAGTTGAGGATGCTTGCTAGAGTTCCAATCATAAGTGCATATGATCCAAGAAGAGAAATTATGTTAGCTTATGCCTCTCCCTCATATGAAATTGCAATGACGACTATCGGTCTTGTTAACAATTGCCTAAGATAATTCCACACACCGACCCATCATTATTCAACACTCGCTATTTATAATATTTGGTAATATATTCTAACTTTACGATAACATCACCTACTTTTATGTTTTAGCTCTCCGATATCATGCAAAGTTATCCTGTTCATACCCACGACATAGTTTTATTTTTCATTTCTAGTTGGAAGCAAACGTTCGGTGTACGTAGAGTCGTATCAGTGGCAGATAGGACTTGAGAGAATATTGATCTTACCTTTAGATCCTTGTGGGCTCGACACTCCATACTTATCACTTCCACCTTTGGGAATTGCTACGATGATTCCCTGCACTTGGGGATTATCAAGCTCTTTTCTGGCGCCGTTGTCGGGGAGCAATAGCGTGGGGTTGATATTCTCGTGTGTGCTTGTTTGCTTTCTTCACTAAGTAGAATTTGTTTTTACCTTTTTGTTTATGTTTATTTGTGGGTGAAACATAAAAATTTTAAAGAATGAAAATACAAAAAAAATTACTTGCCTCTCACGCCTAAAAAGTTTTTCAATAAGAGAAGTGATTGGAAGATTATGCATTGAAGAAATGAGGTCGACCTTGAGCACTTGTGTTCATGCTCATGGAAACAATGTAAAAAATTTCATGGAAGCTTCTCTGAAAATAATTATCCCATTGTATATATCCATTGTATTATAAAAATAACGTGCCAAGCTTCGGTTTTAGGATGATTAGATTGCTTGTTTACTATGTTCAGTACAAAAACAGAAACTTTGGCTGTAGCGCGTGATTTTACATTTTTTTACTGGAAAGTCAAATGGGTCTAAAACTTTTTGCACATTACTTCTGTACAAATTTTTTAAGTTTTCATATTTTTTTAGAATTTTTTGGAGTTACAGAAGTATACTAAACTTCCAGATTACTACAGATTGTCCTGTTTTTGACAGATTCTGTTTTCTATGTGTTGACCGCTTATTTTGATGAATCTATGGGTAGTATCGGGGGGTATGAACCATGGTGAAGTTGGAATATGGTAGATATAGTTCTAATATGAAATTGGAATGAGTTTGCAATAGTACCTAAAGGTAGTGATTTGCTTTATTATACTAACGGATCTCACAAAGTTTTTGTTAAAGTTTTGTGTGGATGAAGTGTTCGAAGAACGAGGAGTTACCGATGTGAGAAGAATAAAGAGAGGCAATAGCTCAAGATTGGGTATGCCCAAGGCACCCCAAGTAAATATTCTAAGGATACTCAAGAATCTAAGCTTGTGTATGCCCTGGTTGGCATCCCATCTTTCTTCTTCAACAATTATCGGTATACCTTGGTTTTTGTTTTGTTCACATGATTTGTGTCCTTTGTGTTTTTTGTTTTTCCTTTAAGAACCATGCTAGTATGAGATAGCCCTTCATTGGTTTATAGAATGCTTCATGTGCTTCACTTATATCTTTTAAGTATGATCTTATAGAATTGCTCTTTGTGCTTCACTTAAATCTTTTGAGTATGGTTTTATAGAATGCTTCGTGTGCTTCACTTATATATTTTGAGCTTGGATATTGGTTAGTCTATATTAATTGTAGAATTATCCATTTAATTCACTTATATCTTTTGGAGTATGAATAATACTATCATCTAAAGTGGATTTAGAAGAAGTTTGCTCCCACTATTTCGAATGAGGCGAATTTTGCTTATGTGGAGAGTAGTAAAATTTCTATGCTCGTAGATCATGAAAAGAATGCTTTATGTGATGGTTATATTGTTGAACTCATTCATTATGATACTGAAAATTATTATGAGGGAGGAGTACATGTTTGTAGGAGTTGCAATAATATCAAGTTTCCTCTCTATATGCTTAAAATTTTGAAGTTATACTTGTTTTTCCTTCCTATGCTAGTTGATTCTTATCCTTACAAATTATGTGCTCACAAAACCCCTAGGCATAGGAAGTGGGTTAGATTTAAATATTCTAGTCATATTCTTCATGATGCTCTCTTTATGTTTCAATTCTTATCTTTTATGTGAGCATCATTGAAATCATCATGCCTACCTAAAAGGCATTAAAGGAAAGCGCTTGTTCGGAGACAACCCAATATTTACCCTTACTGTTTTTGTGTGTTCTCATGATTAAGCTACTGTATTAATCATGTATTATAGCTTTTTTCAGTAAAGTGCCAAGTAAGACCTTTGGGAAGACTTGGGTGAAAGTTAATGTGTTCTTGCTGTAAAAAACAGAAACTTTGTGTTCACGATATTAGCTGTCATTTTTTACAGAAGAGTGCGATTGAGTTGATTATTTTTTCAGAAGATTAATAGAGAAATTACTCACGTCCACCAATTTATTTCATAATTTGTGGAGTAGCAGAAGTATGGTTGGTGTTCATATTATTACAGACTATTCTGTTTCTGACAGATTCTGTTTTCATTGCATAGTTTGCTTGTTTTCTAGTTTATATGGCATATATTTCTCAATATAAATTGTAGAAATGATATGGTACAGTAGGAATTGTGTGATAACAATTATGATCCTTGTATTTGACAGTACCAAAGTGAATAGTTTACTCTTTATCATACTAACCTATCTCACGAAGTTCCATTAAGTTTTGTGTGATTGAAGTTTTCAAGCTTTGGTGAGATATCGATATGAGGAGAATAAGGAGTGGAAATACCCTAAGCTTGGGGATGTACAAGGCATCCCAAGGTAATATTCAAGGAAGACTCAAGCGCCTAAGCTTGGGGTTGCCCCGGAAGGCATCCCCTCTTTCGTCTTCAAAACTATCGGTATACCTTACTCGGAGCTCTATTTTTATTCGTCACATGATATGTGTTTTGCTTGGAGCGTATTTTAAATTTTACTTGTTGTTTGAATAAAATCATTGGATCTGAAATCTTTAATGAAAAAGAATCCTCCCATGGCTATTTAATTATTTGACTACTCAATATTCTTCACTTATATCTTTTTGGAGTAGTTTGTCATTTACTCACGTGCTTCACATATATCCTATGAGTAAATGGTTGAATGAATTGAATATCATAAATCTGAATTTATATACGTTTCATATGCTTACAACATGGGGAGTAATGACTTCACACATAATAAGTATAGGTAGTAAACTTATTGGAAGTTACCAAACGCAGAATTGGTCACTTCAACAATTTATGAAAGAATATTGAAGGAAGAGAGATTTCACATATAAATATACTATGTTGGACATCTTTTGCAATTGTGAGCACTCATTAAAATATGACATGCTAAAAGGTTGATGTTGGACAAGGAAGACAACTTAATGGGTTATGTTTTCATATATCCAAAAGGTTATATTGTCTTGGATCATCCAACATGTCGAGCTTGCCTTTCCCTCTCATGCTAGCCAAATTCTTTGCACCAAGTAGAGATACTACTTGTGCTTCCGAATATCCTTAAACCCAGATTTGCCATGAGAGTCCACCATATCTACCTATGGATTGAGTAAGATCCTTCAAGTAAGTTGTCATTGTTGCAAGCAATAAAAATTGCTCTTTAAATATGTATGATTTATTAGTGTGGAGAAAATAAGCTTTATACGATCTTGTGATGTGGAAGAAATAAAAGCGACGGACTGCATAATAAAGGTCCATATCACAAGTGGCAATATAAAGTGACGTTCTTTTGCATTAAGATTTTGTGCATCCAACCATAAAAGCGCATGCCAACCTCTGCTTCCCTCTGCGAAGGGCCTATCTTTTACTTTTATCTTCTACCCTTATACAGGAGTCATGGTGATCATCACCTTTCCTTTTTACACTTTTTCCTTTGGCAAGAACTTTGTGTTGGAGCGATCCGGATATATATATATATCCACTTGGATGTGGGTTTTCATAAATTATTATTGTTGACATTACCCTCGAGGTAAAAGGTTGGGAGGCGAAACTATAAGCCCCTATCTTTCTATGTGTCCGATTAAAACTTTGAACCCATAAATATCACGTTAGTGTTAGCAATTTTAAAAGATTAAATAATAGTTGAGTATGTGGAGTTTGCTGAACCAAAGCTCTTACATAGACCCTTCTCGAAAATAAGATGAATTGCAATTGTTTGATGACTAAGAGCATGGTTTGTTAGTTTTCAAGAAAGTTTATGATCTATACTTTAACATGTGAATAGCTTATTACTTGATCATGAGAAGTTTTATGAGTTGAGCTACTGTTATGATATATAATGATGCTAGAAAAGGTGATTGAAATTATCATTGATCAAACTTGTGCACCTGCTAGCATTAACACTTCATAAATTATTTCTTTTATCATTTACCTACTCGAGGACGAGCAGGAATTAAGCTTGGGGATGCTGATACGTCTCCAATGTATCTATAATTTATGAAGTATTCGTGCTATTATATTATCCATCTTAGATGTTTTATATGCATTTATATGCTATTTTATATGAATTTTGGGACTAACCTATTAACCTAGAGCCCAATGCCAGTTTCTGTTTTTTCCTTGTTTTTGAGTTCTACAGAAAAGGAATACCAAACGGAGTCCAATTGACGTGCCAATTTTTGACCATTTTTTATGGACCAAAAGAAGCCCCTGGAGTAAAAGAGTTGGGCCAGAAGAGTCCCGGGCTGTCCATGAGGGTGGGGGCGCGCCCTACCCCCCTAGGCATGGGCCCCTATCTCGTGGACGATTTGGAGACCCCCTGACGTGAAACCGACGCCAAAAATTCCTATAAATACAGAAACCCCCAGAAAATAACCTAGATTGGAAGTTCCACCACCGCAAGCCTCTGTAGCCACGAGAAATCAATCTAGGCCCTCTCTAGCACCCAGCCGGAGGGGGCCGTCATCACCGGAGGCTATGGAGGAGGATCGGCCATCATCACCATGAAGGCCAAGGACCAGAGGGAGAACCTCCCCCCATCCAGAGGGAGGCCATGGAGGAGGAAGCACAAGGGGGAGAACCTCTCCTCCTCTCTCTCGATGGCACCGGAGTGCCATCGGGAGGGGAATCATCGCCACGGTGATTGTCTTCATCAACATCACCATTCTCATCTCTTTTACGCGGTCCACTCTCCCGCACCCCGCTCTAATCCCTACTTGAACATGGTGCTTTATGCCACATATTATGATTCAATGATGTGTTGCCATCCTATGATGTTTTGAGTAGATATCCTTTGTCTTTGGGTTGATTGATGATCTAGATTGGTATGAGTTGTGTGTTTTATTTTGGTTCTGTCCTATTGTGCCCTCCGTGTCGCGCAAGCGTGAGGGATTCCCGCTGTAGGGTGTTGCAATACATTCATGATTAGCTTATAGTGGGTTGCTTGAGTGACAGAAGCATAAACCCGAGTAAGGGGGTTGTTGCGTATGGGATAAAGGGGACTTGATGCTTTAATGCTATGGTTGGGTTTTACTTTAATGATCTTTAGTAGTTGGAGATGCTTGCTAGAGTTCCAATCATAAGTTCATATGATCCAAGAAGAGAAATTATGTTAGCTTATGCCTCTCCCTCATATGAAATTGCAATGACGACTATCGGCCTTGTTAACAATTGCCTAAGACAATTCCACACACCGACCCATCATTATTCAACACTCGCTATTTATAATATTTAGTAATATATTCTAACTTTATGATAACAACACCTACTTTTATGTTTTAGCTCTCTGATATCATGCAAAGTTATCCTCTTCATACCCACAACGTAGTTTTATTTCTCATTTCTTGTTGGAAGAAGACGTTCGGTGTACGTAGAGTCGTATCAGTGGCAGATAGGACTTGAGAGAATATTGATCTTACCTTTAGCTCCTTGTGGGTTCGACACTCCATACTTATCACTTCCACCATTGGGAATTGCTACGATGATTCCCTGAACTTGGGAATTAGCATTGGGCAATAATACAGAAGCCCACCAAGGCATTTTACTACCTTTGCATGCAAGTGAAGTGGGAGGACATTCAGGTTTTCAGTCTACCTATCAAAGAGCTACTGCTCTGTTTTCGTGGCCTGCTATGAAACAAAGCATTCTGCAGTTTGTCAAAGATTGTGTTGTCTGCCAACATGCTTAGTATGAACATATTAAAAAAACCAGGATTGCTCATACCTTTACCATTGCTAAAGGAAGCTCGGAATATGGTCAACATGGAATTTATTAGTGGGTTACTAAAGAGCATAAACTATCATACAATCCCAGTGATCTTTGATACATTCAGTAAATATGGACACTTCTTCCCATGTCCCATCCATTTACTGCTCTCACAGTTGCTCATCTTTATTTGGATTATCCCATCCATTTACTGCTATCACCGTTGCTCATCTTTATTTGGATTATGTGTATTAGTTACATGGACTACCTCAGGTGTTGGTGACTGATAAAGACCCTTTGTTCACTAGTAATGTGTGGCAAGAAATGTGTAGGTTACTAAATACTAAGATGAATATGAGCGCAACCAACCATCCAGAAATAGATGGACAAATAGAGAAACCAAACCAATATTTCAAAACCTGTTTGTGCTATATGGCTCACTCTGCTCCCAAAAGTGGCTATATTGGATCTCTTAGGTTGAATAATGGTAGAACATTAACTACCACTCTACTTTGGCCAAGACACCATTTCAGGTGCTATAAGTGTACCTGTTACGGCACTAGGGTATTC
Source organism: Triticum aestivum (assembly GCF_018294505.1). Classification (NCBI taxonomy): domain Eukaryota; kingdom Viridiplantae; phylum Streptophyta; class Magnoliopsida; order Poales; family Poaceae; genus Triticum; species Triticum aestivum. The sequence goes on along the minus strand of NC_057800.1, from coordinate 479,325,261 downwards.
CTAATCTACGACACTCTACTTCTAGTTATCTCACCACTTGTTGTTGGGAAATGCTGCATGGAAAACAAAAACATTCTACGCACACGCAATGATCTATCCATGGAGATGCATGGCAATGAGGGGGAGAGTGTGTCTACATACACTCGTAGACCGTAAGCGGAAGCGTTTCACAACGCGGTTGATCTAGTCGAACTTCTTCGTGCTTCAGTCGATCAAGTACCGAACGCATGACACCTCCGCGTTCTGCACATGTTCATCTCAGTGACGTTCCTCGCCTTCTTGATCCAGCAAGACGTCGAGGTAGTAGATGAGTTTCGTCAGCACGACGTTGTGGTGATGGTGATGGTGAAGTGATCCTCGCAGGGCTTCGCCTAAGGACTACAAACATATGACCGGGGGTGTAAACGGTGAAGGGGGCACCGCACACGGCTAAAGAATTGTCTGGGGTGTGCTAGGCACCGCCTCCCACATATATATAGGTGGGAGGGGGAGGGTAGAGGCCAGGAGGCGCCCCAAGTAGGACCGAGTCCTGCTTGGGCTCCTCCCAAGTCACGCGCCCCCTGCCATATATATCGGAGGGGGAAGGAAAGAGGAAGAAGGGGGAGGAAGGGGGAATCCTATTCCTTTTCTTTCCTTTCCTCCTTCCCATTTCCTTCTCCACCTTGGCCGGCACATATGGGGGGGGGGGCACACCAGCCTCTTGTGGCTGGTGCGTTCCCCTCTTGGCCCATAAGGCCCATATCTTTTGCCGGGGGTGCCCGAACCCCTTCCGGTGATCCGATATGTACCCGGTACCCTCCGGAACACTTTCGGTGTCCGAATACCATCGTCCTATATATATATATATATGTATATATATATATATGTGTATATATATATATATATATATATATATATATATCAATCTTTACCTCTCGACCATTTTGATAACTCATAAATACTATATCGTCAATGAACGTTAAGCGTGCGGACCCTACAGGTTCGAGAACTATGTAGACATGATCGAGACACCTCTCCGGTCAATAACCAATAGCGGAACCTGGATGCCCATATTGGCTCCTACATATTCTACGAAGATCTTTATCGGTCGAACCATTATGACAACATACGTAATTCCCTTTGTCCATCGGTATGTTACTTTGCCCGAGATTCGATCGTCGGTATCTTCATACCTAGTTCAATCTCGTTACCGGCAAGTCTCTTTACTCATTCCATAATACATCACCTCGTGACTAACTCCTTAGTCGTTTGCTTGCAGGCTTATGATGTGTATTACCGAGAGGGCTCAGAGATACCTCTCTGATACTCGGAGTGACAAATCCTTAATCTCGATCTATGCCAACTCAACAAACACCTTCGGAGATACCTGTAGAGCATCTTTATAATCATCCAGTTACGTTGTGACATTTGATAGCACACAAGGAATTCCTCCGCTATCCGGGAGTTGCATAATCTCATAGTCGAAGGAATATGTATTTGACATGAAGAAAGCAATAGCAATAAAACTGAATAATCATTATGCTAAGCTAACAGATGGGTCTTGTCCATCACATCATTCTCCTTATGATGTGATCCCGTTATCAAACGACAACTCATGTCCATGGTTAGGAAACCTTAACCATCTTTGATCAACGAGCTAGTCAAGTAGAGGCTCACTACGGACATGGTGTTTGTTTATGTATTCACACATGTATTTAGGTTTTCGATCAATACAATTCTAGCATGAATAATAAACTTTTATCATGAATAAGGAAATATAAAATAACAACTTTATTATTGCCTCTAGTGCATATTTCCTTCACTTGTTTGGTAGAGCGAAATGCCATGACAACCATCATTAGGGATCATCTTCTTTGAGCTCAACAATGCATGCAAGCTCAGCAAGATAAACACAAGTCTGAAAGAGTGTTTCATGTGGATGATTAGGTGTTTGTAAAATTTCAGCCATCATGCAAGAGTTGGTTTCATTGCACTAATCCAAACTTGGCTTCAAATATTTTGGGCTGTACAAAGTGTTGAAAAAGGCTGTTGAAGTGGCATACCGGCCCAGTTGCCGGAATCTAGCAAAATTCATCCTGTTGTCCATGTATTCCTTGATCAAACCTACAAAACCACCTGAAGACGCCGAGACAACCTATGAATTAAACTCATTAAGCATCGGGAGAAGGGCGGCCAACAAGCTATGCCACATGGCGCAATCTGGTTGGTCGTGATGAGAAAGCTTTTGAAACATTTTTTTAGATGGAGGTGAGATTTTTTTTAATTTTTCCCTTTTAGATGGAGGTCACGACCCCATGTATTTTTTTAAATGGAGTGCTATGCAAAGTGGTCCTCATTGGTAGGTCGCGGTGGTATTTTTCCTTTTTCTTTTTACTTCCTTTTTTAGATGGAAGTGAAGATTTTTTCCGAAATGTTTTTTAGATGGAGGCAAGGACCCATGTATTTTTTTGAATGAAAATGGACACACAACTTTCTCTCAAGCGGCGTCGTAGGGTGGCGCCCCAACTACTAGTCTCTACAATACACACAGTCTTTGGTGAGTAATTTTAAAAATGCCTAAGTTCTCCAATCTCGACATGTCAAATTTGGAGGTCCTTCCCGCAAGTAGTACAAGGTTGCATGAAGTGGTCTTCCTATATCCATGGCTACTTGGGAGTGGGCAAGTCTGCTCTTTAAGTGACCTTCAGTTTGAGGTCATTGATAGTGCGCTGGACTAGGGGGTACTCATCACGTCGTTTTCTGACCAGCTGGATCAGGCCAAGAACCCTCATGGCGGTTCACTTATGGTCCACTTCGGGCAGCCCATGCCGCACACGAGAAAGATTCCACCAACGTATTCGACTAGGACTCTTGTTATTCTAGGCCTCCGATACATTATATAAGCCGAGGCCAGGCTAGTCGCTAGATTATTATGACAATATTCATCATACCTTCAGGTTTTAGACCACAACATATGATCTCGAGGTAGATCAACTCTGTACTTGATACTCCATCAATATAAACAAGAGCAGGATGTAGGGTTTACCTCCATCAAGAGGGCCCGAACCTGGGTAAAACATCGTCTCCTTCGTTCCTATTATCATTGATCTGAGAATCCACAGCTCGGGACCCCCTACCCCAAGATCTGCCGCTTTTGACACCGACAATGGTGCTTTCATTGAGAGTTCCGCTGTGAGATCGACAAAGGATCAATGACTCGCCTGCAGATCAACTGCGACATCGGCGTCTTCGTCGCCGGCTCGACTGGTCACCTTGGCTTGACCAAGGACTGTGCCCCGCCTCCAACCGTCATGTTTGGACAAGGGCCTTCATCAAACATCAACTCCGATCTCTATCATGATCATGGAGGAATCATCCTTGGAGCTCGGGGGCTCAACGTCAACATTGCCCTCGGGCGACCGTGCTGTTCTTCTGGACAGAAAACTTGTATCCACTGCCACCACCTCCTCGAGCATCGCTTTGACTATTCCTTCGGTGAAATTGTGCGGAATCTAGTATACAACAACCCTATAAAATTTCGTCGCGTTCCGATGGAGCAATCTCCGTCGATCTCCGATATATCGGAGTGTTGTCGAGTCTAAACGGGAATCAGGATGAGTTTAGGGCGTGTTCTCCAGAGCCCAGCTCGGAGGTTATTTGGAAAAATCCAACCGTTCATCTGTTGCGGAATTTCTGTATCTACCACCTCTCAAAATTTCAGCTCGATCCGACCGTTCAAACTCCGGGAACCTTCCGATTAGTGCATTACTTTTCGGATCTGTTTTCTGCGCGAATACGAATCCGACCTGAGATCATCTCTCTTCATGAACGAGATATTGGACGACCTTTTTGGAAGAATCTCTGGGATATTGTGTTTTGTTTTCGAAAAAATGCTCACAAATTTTGCTCCTTTTCGGAGGTAATCTTCACCGTCATGCTGGTGTCAAACCAGTCTGGCAATATTGCTTCACGACTACCGATCTGCACTAGACACGTCGTCGCTTTGTTGAGCTGAGCTCAACTTCTTAGGATCATCATCTCGGCGAGCCGAACAAAGAGTTCAAAATCGCAAAGGATAAATCATCAGCAACATCGCTACTCTACGGATCACACGGAGCAGGCACACCAGCATCGCCGCATGGTCACTTCATCAAGCCGGCATTGACCGTGTCACAAGTTATGACCTGCGTCAGCATGGCCGCACTGTTGCTTCTTCAAGCCGATGTCCATCACGCCGGACTGCTTCAACACCTCGGCTGACATAGTAGCTGCAACGTCTCCTTACCGACCCGCTCCGTCTCCTCGGCTGGATTGGGGGCTTCACCATATCTTCATCAAACCTACTCCGGTGACTTCAGCGTCACCAGCCGACCTGCTTCGACTCATCGGCTGACATGGAGGCTTCGACACCTCGGCTGGATCGGAGACTTTACTATTTCTTCATCAACATACTCCGGTGACTCCGGCGTCACCAGCCGACCAGCTTCGTCACGTTAGTTGGACCGAGGGCTCTGCCTCGGTGAGCCAACCTTTGCCAGCGTCGCCATGCCGTCGCTTTATCACCCATCAGGCAATGGGTGTGCGGATCGAGTCCCAATTTTGGGAGTCACCTTTCTTCGGATTTCTACAACAAATAAACCATGTGCTATTAATCCTAGTAATTTTTGCTTGTTTGGGTTTATTTTTCCCGTGGAATTATTACTCTGTTTTGTTCCATCATCTGTACACAGGTCTATCAAATGGTAGCCGCATTAACAACGGTCGCGTGGTGGTTCGTCTTTGCCACGCCTTTACCGCATCATGCCGACGCCCTGCATCGACATTGACTTCGGCGCCAGGCCACATATCTTTAAATAAATTATTTTGCGTAAATTAATTACACAAGGATTTTTATATATTTATATTATTATTGTGGGACTACACTATTTTACATGTGTAGGTAATCAACTTCGACTGCGTCACGCGGTCACTTTGGCAAGCCGACGTCATCGTCCCAATCGGCCTAAATCGGCTCGTGTGATCACCTTGTTGGTCGAATTGCCATACTGATATGTTCGGTTGCCTCAGGACTTCGGCATCACTGAGGGAGCTCTACCTCATCGAGTGTTCAGCACACAGGCCATATTTCTTTTATTACTCACTTTGCATAAATTATTAATCATGCATCCTTTTAAATATATATATTATTATTACTACTATTATCTCTGGCTTGCACTATCTTCTGTGCACAGGTAAATGATCCGGATTGGGCAACACTGTCACCTCGGCGTATCGACATACCACATCACCTGGGCTGGACCGGGGGCTTCGTCATCACTTCATTAACCCATGCCGGATACTTCAGCGTCACACTGCCGCCATGCATCGGCTGTGCTATGTTGCCACTTCGGAGCGTCGAGTGATACGTCTCCAACGTATCTATAATTTTTGATTGCTCCATGCTATATTATCTACTGTTTTGGATGTTTATGGGCTTTATTATACACTTCTATATCATTTTTGGGACTAACCTATTAACCCACAGCCCAGTGCTAGTTTCTGTTTTTACCTTGTTTTAGGGTTTCGAAGAAAAGGAAAACCAAACGGAGTCCAATTGACCTGAAACTTCACGAAACCCATTTTTGGAAGGAAAGAAGCCCAGAAGACTTGAAGTACACGTAAGGGAAGCTTCGAGGAGGCCACGAGGTAGGGGGGCGCGCCCTCCACCCTCGTGGGCCCCTCATGGCCCCGTGACGTACTTCTTCCGCCTATATATCTCCATATACCCTAAAAACATCTAGGAGCACAATAGATCGGGAGTTCCGCCGCCAGAAGCCTCCATAGCCACCGAAAGCCAATCTAGACCCGTTCCGGCACCCTGCCGGAGGGGGAATCCCTCTCCGGTGGCCATCTTCATCATCCCGGTGCTCTCCACGACGAGGAGGGAGTAGTTCTCCCTCGGGGCCGAGGGTATGTACCAGTAGCTATGTGTTTGATCTCTCTCTCTCTCTCTCTCTCTCTCGTGTTCTTGAGGTGATACGATCTTGATGTATCGCAAGCTTTGCTATTATATTTGGATCCTATAATGTTTCTTTCCCCCTCTACTCTCTTGTAATGGATTGAGTTTCCCTTCTGAAGTTATCTTATCGGATTGAGTCTTTAAAGATTTGAGAACACTTGATGTATGTCTTGCCGTGCGTATCTGTGGTGACAATGGGATATCACGTGATTCACTTGATGTATGTTTTGGTGATCAACCTGTGGGTTCCGCCCATGAACCTATGCATAGGGGTTGGCACACGTTTTCGTCGTGATTCTCCGGTAGAAACTTTGGGGCACTCTTTGAGGTTCTATGTGTTGGTTGAATAGATGAATCTGAGATTGTGTGATGCATATTGTATAATCATACCCACGGATACTTGAAGTGACATTGGAGTATCTAGGTGACATTAGGGTTTTTATTGATTTGTGTCTTAAGGTGTTATTCTAGTACGAACTCTAGGGCTGTTTGTGACACTTATAGGAATAGCCCAACAGATTGATTGGAAAGAATAACTTTGAGGTGGTTTCATACCCTACCATAATCTCTTCGTTCGTTCTCCGCTATTAGTGACTTTGGAGTGACTCTTTGTTGCATGTTGAGGGATAATTATGTGATCCAATTATGTTAGTATTGTTGAGGGAACTTGCACTAGTGAAAGTATGAACCCTAGGCCTTGTTTCAACACATTGCAATACCGTTTACGCTCACTTTTATCATTAGTCACCTTGCTGTTTTTATATTTTCAGATTACAAATACTCATATCTACTATCCATATACCACTTGTATCACCATCTCTTCGCCGAACTAGTGCACCTATACAATTTTCCATTGTATTGGGTGTGTTGGGGACACAAGAGACTCTTTGTTATTTGGTTGCAGTGTTGCTTGAGAGAGACCATCTTCATCCTACGCCTCCTACGGATTGATAAACCTTAGGTCATCCACTTGAGGGAAATTTGCTACTGTCCTACAAACCTCTGCACTTGGAGGCCCAACAACGTCTACAAGAAGAAGGTTGTGTAGTAGACATCATCGAGCTCTTTGCTCTGCCACCTCGGGATCGGCTTGGAGGATGGGATCTCATCCCGCCGTAAGCTCGGATCGCGTCATCAATACCGAGCACATTAACCATCTTAGTCGCTTTAATGCTCAAAAACTGTTAGTTTTCAATTTTGTTTGGTTCGACCAAGCATTATACTTTTTAGGCAAAAAGTTGTTTGTGAAAAACCTCCTTGCCAAAACTTTCTTTGTGACACACAAATTCAAATACCCCGTTTACTTGGGGGCTTCCTTTATGAAGCCTTTCCTCTTGCATATGATTATACTTGTATGGCTTCATTCCTTGTTCGTGTATTACGCCACAATATGCACCATGTTGACTGATACGTCTCCAACGTATCTATAATTTTTGATTTCTCCATGCTATATTATCTATGGTTTTGGACATTATTGGGCTTTATTATCCACTTTTATATTGATTCTGGGACTAACCTATTAACCGGAGGCCCAACCCACAATTGTTGTTTTTTTGCCTATTTTAGGGTTTCAAAGAAAAGGAATATCAAACGGAGTCCAAATGGAATGAAACCTTCGGGAACGTGATTTTCTCACCGAACATGATCCATGAGACTTGGACCCTACGTCAAGAAACAAAGGAGGAGGCCACGAGGTAGGGGGCGCGCCTACCCCCCCCCCCCTGCCCCCCCAGGCGTGCCCTCCATCCTCGTGCCCCCCCTGCTGCTCCACCCACGTACTCCTTCCTCCTATATATACCTACGTACCCCCAAACGATCAGATACGGAGCCAAAACCCTAATTCCACCACTGCAACTTTCTGTATCCACGAGATCCCATCTTGCAGGGCCTGTTTCGGAGCTCCGCCGGAGGGGGCATCTATCACAGAGGGCTTCTACATCAACACCATAGCCTCTCCGATGAAGTGTGAGTAGTTCACCTCAGACCTTCGGGTCCATAGTTATTAGCTAGATGGCTTCTTCTCTCTTTTTGGATCTCAATACAATGTTCTCCCCCTCTCTTGCGGAGATCTATTCGATGTAATCTTCTTTTTCGGTGTGTTTGTTGAGACCGATGAATTGTGGGTTTATGATCAAGTCTATCTATGAACAATATTTGAATCTTCTCTGAATTCTTTTATGTATGATTGGTTATCTTTACAAGTCTCTTCGAATTATCAGTTGGTTTGGCCTACTAGATTGATTTTTCTTGCAATGGGAGAAGTGCTTAGCTTTGGGTTCAATCTTGCGGTGTCCTTTCCCAGTGACAGTAGGGGAAGCAAGGCATGTATTGTATTGTTGCCATCGAGGATAACAAGATGGGGTTTTCATCATATTGCATGAGTTTATCCCTCTACATCACGTCATCTTGCTTAAGGCGTTACTATGTTTTCATGAACTTAATACTCTAGATGCATGTTGGATAGCGGTCGATGAGTGGAGTAATAGTAGTAGATGTAGGCAGGAGTCGGTCTACTTGTCTTGGACGTGATGCCTATATACATGATCATACCTACATATTCTCATAACTATGCTCAATTCTGTCAATTGCTCAACAGTAATTCGTTCACCCACCGTAAAATACATATGCTCTTGAGAGAAGCCACTAGTGAAACCTATGGCCCCCGGGTCTATCTTCATCATATTAATCTTCCAATACTTACTTATTTCCTGTGCTTTTATTTTACTTTGCATCTTTATCACGAAAATACCAAAAATATTATCTTATCATATCTATCAGATCTCACTCTCGTAAGTGACCGTGAAGGGATTGACAACCCCTTATCGCGTTGGTTGCGAGGAGTTATTTGCTTTGTGCAGGTACGAGGGACTCGCGCGTAGCCTCCTACTGGATTAATACCTTAGTTCTCAAAAACTGAGGGAAATACTTACGCTACTTTGCTGCATCATCCTTTCCTCTTCGGGGAAATCCAACGCCGTGCTCAAGAGGTAGCAAGAAGAATTTCTGGCGCCGTTGCCGGGGGTCTATGCAGAAGTCAATATACCAAGTACCCATCACAATCCTTATCTCCCGCATTACATTATTTGCCATTTGCCTCTCGTTTTCCTCTCCCCCACTTCACCCTTGCCGTTTTATTCGTCCTCTCTCTCTATCCTCTCTCTCTTTCTTTATTTGCCTCTTTTGGCCCGCTTGCTTTTTGTTTGCTTGTGTGTTGGATTGCTCGCTTGTCACAATGGCTCAAGATAACACTAAATTGTGTGACTTTACCAATACCAACACCAATGATTTTATTAGCACTCCGATTGCTCCTCTTACCGACACTGAATCTTGTGAAATTAATGCTGCCTTGCTGAATCTTGTCATGAAAGATCCGTTTTCCGGCCTTCCTAGTGAAGATGCCGCTACCCATCTAAATAGCTTCATTGATTTATGTGATATGCAAAAGTAGAAAGATGTGGATAATGATATTGTTAAATTTAAGCTATTTCCTTTTTCGCTTAGAGATCGTGCTAAAGCTTGGTTTTCGTTTTCGTCTTTGCCTAAAAATAGTATTGATTCTTGGAATAAGTGCAAAGATGCTTTTATCTCTAAGTATTTTCCTCCCGCTAAGATCATCTCCCTTAGAAACGATATTATGAATTTTAAGCAACTTGATCATGAACATGTTGCACAAGCTTGGGAGAGGATGAAATTAATGATACGTAATTGCCCTACTCATGGTTTGAATTTGTGGATGATTATACAAAATTTTTATGCCGGATTGAATTTTGCTTCTAGAAATCTTTTAGATTCGGCCGTGGGAGGCACTTTTATGGAAATCACTTTAGGAGAAGCTACTAAACTCCTAGATAATATTATGGTTAATTATTCTCAATGGCATACTGAAAGATCTACTAATAAAAAGGTGCATGCGATAGAAGAAATTAATGTTTTGAGTGGAAAGATGGATGAAATTATGAAATTATTTGCTAGTAAAAGTGTTTCTTCTGATCCTAATGATATGCCCTTGTCTACTTTGATTGAGAATAATATTGAATCTATGGATGTGAATTTTGTTGGTAGGAACAATTTTGGTAACAACACGTATAGAGGAAATTTTAATCCTAGGCCTTATCCTAGTAATCCCTCTAATAATTATGGTAATTCCTACAACAATTCTTATGGAAATTATAATAAGATGCCCTCTGATTTTGAATCTAATATTAAAGAATTTATTACTTTGCAAAAGAATTTCAATGCTTTGATTGAAGAAAAATTGCTTAAGATTGATGAGTTGGCTAGGAACGTTGATATAATTTCTCTTGATGTTGATTCTTTGAAACTTAGATCTATTCCACCTAAGCATGATATCCATGAGTCTCTCAAAGACATGTGAATTTCCATTGATGAGTGCAAAGAAAGAACCGCTAGGATGCGTGCTAAGAAAGATGCCTTTATAAGAGCATGTTCTTCTAGTTCCTATGAAAATAAAGATGAAGACCTAAAAGTTATTGATGTGTCCCCTATTAAATCTTTGTTTTGCAATATGAATCTTAATAATGATGGGACTAAATATGATCCACCTTTATCTACAAGGCATTCCAAAAATTCGGAGTTTTTATATCTTGATGCTAAATTTGATAAAAGTGGGATTGAAGAAATTAAAACCCTAGATGTTGCTAAACCCACTATTTTGGATTTCAAGGAATTTAATTATGAAAATTTCTCTTTGGTTGATTGTATTTCCTTTTTGCAACTGTGCTAAATTCTCCTCACGCTTATAGTCAAAATAAAACGTTTACTAAACATATTGTTGATGCCTTGATGCAATTTTATGAAGAAAAACTTGAGTTGGAAGTTTCAATCCCTAGAAAACTTTATGATGAGTGGGAACCAACTATTAAAATTAAGATTAAAGATCATGAGTTCTATGCTTTATGTGATTTGGGTGCTAGTGTTTCCACGATTCCAAAGACTTTGTGTGATTTGTTAGGTTTCCGTAATTTTGATGATTGCTCTCTAAACTTGCACCTTGCGGATTCCACTATTAAGAAACCTATAGGAAGAATTAATGATGTTCTTATTGTCGCAAATAGGAATTATGTACCGTAGATTTTATTGTTCTTGACATAGATTGCAATCCTTCATGTCCTATTATTCTTGGTAGACCTTTCCTTAGAACGATTGGTGCAATTATTGATATGAAGGAAGGAAATATTAGATTCCAATTTCCGTTAAGGAAAGGCATGGAACACTTTCCTAGAAAGAAAATTAAATTACCTTATGAATCTATTATGAGAGCCACTTATGGATTGCCTACCAAAGATGGCAATACCTAGATCTATCCTTACTTTTATGCCTAGCTAGGGGCGTTAAACGATAGCGCTTGTTGGGAGGCAACCCAATTTTATTTTTATTTCTTGATTTTTGCTCCGGTTTAGTAATAAATAATTTATCTAGCCTCTGTTTAGGTTGTGTTTTTGTGTTTAATTAGTGTTTGTGCCAAGTAGAACCGTTGGGAAGACTTGGGGAAAGTCTTGATGTCTTGCTGTAAAAAACAGAAACTTTAGCGCTCACGAGAACTGCTGCCATTTTTATTTGGAAAGTGATATTTAGTTAATTCTTTTTGAAGATGATTAATATATAAATTACTCACGTCCAGAAATTTATTTTAGAATTGTTGGGGTTACAGATCTTGCGCTAGCTACAGATTACTACAGACTGTTCTGTTTTTGACAGATTCTGTTTTTTGTGTGTTGTTTGCTTATTTTGATGAAGCTATGGCTAGTAAAGTAGTTTATAAAGTAGGTTTAACACCAATATAAATAAAGAATGAGTTTATTACAGTACCTTGAAGTGGTCTTTTGTTTTCTTTCGCTAACGGAGCTCACGAGATTTTCTACTTTAAGTTTTGTGTTGTGAAGTTTTCAAGTTTTGGGTAAAGATTTGATGGATTATGGAACAAGGAGTGGAAAGAGCCTAAGCTTGGGTATGCCCATGGCACCCCCAAGATAATCTAAGGACACCTAAAAGCCAAAGCTTGGGGATGCCCCGGACGGCATCCCCTCTTTTCGTCTACTTCTATCGGTAACTTTACTTGGAGCTATATTTTTATTCACCACATGATATGTGTTTTGCTTGGAGCGTCTTGTATGATTTGAGTCTTTGCTTTTTAGTTTACCACAATCATCCTTGCTGTACACACATTTTGAGAGAGCCATACATGATTTGGAATTTGTTAGAATACTCTATGTGCTTCACTTATATCTTTTTGAGTAATATAGTTTTGCTCTAGTACTTCACTTAAATCTTTTAGAGCACGATGGTGGATTTGTTTTATAGAAACTATTGATATCTCATGCTTCACTTAGATTATTTTGAGAGTCTTAAATAGCATGGTAATTTGCTTAAATAATCCTAATATGCTAGGTATTCAAGATTAGTAAAAAAATTCTTATGAGTGTTTTGAATACTAAGAGAAGTTTGATGCTTGATGATTGTTTTGAGATATGGAGGTAATAATATCAAAGTCGTGCTAGTTGAGTAGTTGTGAATTTGAGAAATGCCTGTGTTGAAGTTTGCAAGTCCCGTAGCATGCACGTATGGTAAACGTTATGTAACAAATTTGAAACATGATGTGTTATTTTATTGTCCTCCTTATGAGTGGCGGTCGGGGACGAGCGATGGTCTTTTCCTACCAATCTATACCCCTAGGAGCATGCACGTAGTGCTTGGTTTTTGATGACTTGTAGATTTTTTCAATAAGTATGTGAGTTCTTTATGACTAATGTTGAGTCCATGGATTATACGCACTCTCACCCTTCCATCATTATAGAACTTGGCTTGTATATTCCAACAATGGGCCTCCTCAAGTGCCCTATGTCTCCATGAGCAAGCAAGTTGGATGCACACCCACTTAGTTTCTTTTGTTGAGCTTTCATACATTTATAGCTCTAGTGCATCCATTGCACGACAATCCCTACTCCTTGCATTAACATCAATCGATGGGCATCTCCATAGCCCATTGATTAGCCTCGTTGATGTGAGACTTTCTCCTTTTTTTCTCCACATAACCCCCATCATATTCTGTTCCACCCATAGTGCTATATCCATGGCTCGCGCTCATACATTGTGTGAAAGTTTATAGATTTGAGATTACTAAAGTATGAAACAATTGCTTGGCTTGTCATCGGGGTTGTGCATGATGAGAGCATTCTTGTGTGACAAAAATGGAGCATGACTAAACTATATGATTTTGTAGGGATGAACTTTCTTTAGCCATGTTATTTTGAGAAGACATGATTGCTTAGTTAGTATGCTTGAAGTATTATTATTTTTATGCCAATATGAACTTTTATCTTGAATCTTTCGGATCTGAATATTCATACCACAATTAAGAAGAATTACATTAAAATTATGCCAAGTAGCACTCTGCATCAAAAATTCCGTTTTTACCATTTACCTACTCGAGGACGAGCAGGAATTAAGCTTGGGGATGCTTGATACGTCTCCAACGTATCTATATTTTTTTATTCCTCCATGCTATATTATCTACTGTTTTGGACATTATTGGGCTTTATTATCCACTTCTATATTATTTTGGGGACTAACCTATTAACCGGAGGCCCAACCTAGAATTGCCGTTTTTTGCCTATTTTAGGGTTTCGAAGAAAAGGAATATCAAACGGAGTCCAAACGGAATGAAACCTTCGGGAACGTGATTTTCTCACCGAACATGATCCAGGAGACTTGGACCCTACGTCAAGAAACAAAGGAGGAGGCCACGAGGTAGGGGGCGCGCCAACCCCCCCAGGGGCGCCCTCCACCCTCGTGGGCCCCCTGTTGCTCCACCGACATACTCCTTCCTCCTATATATACCTACGTACCCCCAAATGATCGGATACGGAGCCAAAACCCTAATTCCACCGCCGCAACTTTCTGTATCCACGAGATCCCATCTTGGGGCCTGTTTCGGAGCTCCGCTGGAGGGGGCATCTATCACGGAGGGCTTCTACGTCAACACCATAGCCTCTCCGATGAAGTGTGAGTAGTTCACCTCAGACCTTTGGGTCCATAGTTATTAGTTAGATGGCTTCTTCTCTCTTTTTGGATCTCAATACAATGTTCTCCCCCTCTCTTGTGGAGATCTATTCGATGTAATCTTCTTTTTGTGATGTGTTTGTTGAGACCAATGAATTGTGGGTTTATGATCAAGTCTATCTATGAATAATATTTGAATCTTCTCTGAATTCTATTATGTATGATTGGTTATCTTTGCAAGTCTCTTCGAATTATCAGTTTGGTTTGGCCTACTAGATTGATCTTTCTTGCAATGGGAGAAGTGCTTAGTTTTGGGTTCAATCTTGCGGTGTCCTTTCCCGGTGACAATAGGGGCAGCAAGGCATGTATTGTCTTGTATTGTTGCCATCGAGGATAACAAGATGGGGTTTTCATCATATTGCATGAGTTTATCCCTCTACATCATGTCATCTTGCTTAAGGCGTTACTATGTTTTCATGAACTTAATACTCTAGATGCATGCTGGATAGCGGTCGATGAGTGGAGTAATAGTAGTAGATGCAGGCAGGAGTCGGTCTACTTGTCTTGGACGTGATGCCTATATACATGATCATACCTAGATATTCTCATAACTATGCTCAATTCTGTCAATTGCTCAACAGTAATTCGTTCACCCACCGTAAAATACATATGCTCTTGAGAGAAGCCACTAGTGAAACCTATGGCCCCCGGGTCTATCTTCATCATATTAATCTTCCAATACTTAGTTATTTCCTTTGCTTTTATTTTACTTTGCATGTTTATCACAAAAATACCAAAAAAATTATCTTATCATATCTATTAGATCTCACTCTCGTAAGTGACCGTGAAGGGATTGACAACCCCTTATCACGTTGGTTGCGAGGAGTTATTTGCTTTGTGCAGGTACGAGGGACTCGCGCGTAGCCTCCTACTGGATTGATACCTTGGTTCGCAAAAACTGAGGGAAATACTTACGCTAATTTGCTGCATCATCCTTTCCTCTTCAAGGAAATACAACACAGTGCTCAAGAGGTAGCAAGAAATTTTTTGGCGCCGTTGCCGGGGAGTCTACGAAAAAGTCAACATACCAAGTACCCATCACAACCCTTCTCCTGCATTACATTATTTGCCATTTGCCTCTTGTTTTCCTCTCCCCCACTTAACCCTTGTCGTTTTATTCGCCTCCTCTCTCTCTATCCTCCCTCTCTTTCTCTATTTGCCTCTTTTCACCCGCTTGCTTTTTGTTTGCCTGTGTGTTGGATTGCTTGCTTGTCACGATGGCTCAAGATAGCACTAAATTGTGTGACTTTACCAATACCAACAACAATGATTTTATTAGCACTCCGATTGCTCCTCTTACCGATGCTGAATCTTGTGAAATTAATATTAAAGAACTTATTACTTCGCAAAAGAATTTCAATGCTTTGATTGAAGAAAAATTGCTTAAGATTGATGAGTTGGCTAGGAATGTTGATATAATTTCTCTTGATGTTGATTCTTTGAAACTTAGATCTATTCCACCTAAGCATGATATCAATGAGTCTCTCAAAGCCATGTGAATTTCCATTGATGAGTGCAAAGAAAGAACCGCTAGGATGCGTGCTAAGAAAGATGCCTTTATAAGAGCGTGTTCTTCTAGTTCCTATGAAAATAAAGATGAAGACCTAAAAGTTATTGATGTGTCCCCTATTAAATATTTGTTTTGCAATATGAATCTTAATAATGATGGGACTAAATATGATCCACCTTTATCTACAAGGTGTTCCAAAAATTCGGAGTTTTTAGATCTTGATGCTAAATTTGATAAAAGTGGGATTGAATAAATTAAAAGCCTAGATGTTGTTAAACCCACTATTTTGGATTTCAACGAATTTAATTATGAAAATTTCTCTTTGGTTGATTGTATTTCCTTTTTGCAACCGTGCTAAATTCTCCTCACGCTTATAGTCAAAATAAAATGTTTACTAAACATATCGTTGATGCCTTGATGCAATCTTATGAAGAAAAACTTGAGTTGGAAGTTTCAATCCCTAGAAAACTTTATGATGAGTGGGAACCAACTATTAAAATTAAGATTAAAGATCATGAGTTCTATGCTTTATGTGATTTGGGTGCTAGTGTTTCCACGATTCCAAAGACTTTGTGTGATTTGTTAGGTTTCCGTGATTTTGATGATTGCTCTCTAAACTTGCACCTTGCGGATTCCACTATTAAGAAACCTATAGGAAGAATTAATGATGTTCTTATTGTCGCAAATAGGAATTATGTACCGTAGATTTTATTGTTCTTGACATAGATTGCAATCCTTCATGTCCTACTATTCTTGGTAGACCTTTCCTTAGAACGATTGGTGCAATTATTGATATGAAGGAAGGAAATATTAGATTCCAATTTCCGTTAAGGAAAGGCATGGAACACTTTCCTAGAAAGAAAATTAAATTACCTTATGAATCTATTATGAGAGCCACTTATGGATTTCCTACCAAAGATGGCAATACCTAGATCTATCCTTGCTTTTTATGCCTAGCTAGAGGCGTTAAACGATAGCGCTTGTTGGGAGGCAACCCAATTTTATTTTTATTCCTTGATTTTTGATCCTGTTTAGTAATAAATAATTTACCTAGCATCTGTTTTTGTTGTGTTTTTTGTGTTTAATTAGTGTTTGTGCCAAGTAGAACCGTTGGGAAGACTTGGGGAAAGTCTTGATGTCTTGCTGTAAAAAACAGAAACTTTAGCGCTCACGAGAACTGTTGCCATTTTTATTTGAAAAGTTATATTTAGTTAATTATTTTTGCATATGATTAATAGATAAATTCCTCACGTCCGGAAATTTATTTTAGAATTTTTGGGGTTCCAGATCTTGCGCTAGCTACATATTACTACAGACTGTTCTGTTTTTGACAGATTCTGTTTTTCGTGTGTTGTTTGCTTATTTTGATGAATCTATGGCTAGTAAAATAATTTATAAACCATAGAGAAGTTGGAATACAGTAGGTTTAACACCAATATAAATAAATAATGAGTTCATTACAGTACCTTGAAGTGGTCTTTTGTTTTCTTTCGCTAACGGAGCTCACGAGATTTTCTACTTTAAGTTTTGTGTTGTGAAGTTTTCAAGTTTTGGGTAAAGATTTGATGGATTATGGAACAAGGAGTGGCAAGAGCCTAAGATTGGGGATTCCCATGGCACCCCCAAGATAATCTAAGGAAACCTAAAAGCCAAAGCTTGGGGATGCCCCGGAAGGCATCCCCTCTTTTGTCTACTTCTATCGGTAACTTTACTTGGAGCTATATTTTTATTCACCACATGATATGTGTTTTGCTTGGAGCGTCTTGTATTATTTGAGTCTTTATTTTTTAGTTTACCACAATCATCCTTGATGTACACACCTTTTGAGAGAGCCATACATGATTTGGAATTTGTTAGAATACTCTATGTGCTTCGCTTATATCATTTGAGTTATATAGTTTTGCTCTAGTACTTCACTTATATCTTTTAGAGCACAGTGGTGGAATTTTTGTATAGAAACTATTGATCTATCATGCTTCACTTAGATTATTTTGAGAGTCTTAAATAGCATGGTAATTTGCTTAAATAATCCTAATATGCTTGGTATTCAAGAATAGTAAAAACTTTCTTAAGATTGTGTTGAATGCTATGAGAAGTTTGATGCTTGATAATTGTTTTGAGATATGAAGATGGTGATATTAAAATTGTGCTAGTTGAGTAGTTGTGGATTTAAGAAATACTTGTGTTAAAGTTTGTGATTCCCGTAGCATGCATGTATGGTGAACCGTTAGGTGATGAAGTCGGGGCATGATTTATTTTTTGATTGTCTTCCTTATGAGTGGCAGTCGGGGACGAGCGATGGTCTTTTCCTACCAATCTATCCCCCTAGGAGCATGTGCGTAATACTTTGCTTTGATAACTTGTTGATTTTTGCAATAAGTATATGAGTTCTTTATGACTAATGTTGAGTCCATGGATTATACGCACTTTTCTTCCTTCCACCATTGCTAGCCTCTCTAAATACCGCGCACCTTTCGCCGGTATCATACACCCACCATATACCTTCCTCAAAACAGCCACTATATCTACCTATTATGGCATTTTCATAGCCATTCCGAGATATATTGCCATGCAACTTTCCACCGTTCCGTTTATTATGACACACTCCATCATTGTCATATTGCTTAGCATGGTCATGTAGTTGACATCGTATTTGTGGCAAAGCCACCATTGATAATTCTTTCATACATGTCACTCTTGATTCATTGCATATCCTGGTACACCGCCGGAGGCATTCATATAGAGTCATATTTTGTTCTAAGTATCGAGTTGTAATTGTTGAGTTGTAAGAAAATAAAAGTGTGATGATCATCATTATTAGAGCATTGTCCCAGTGAGGAAAAGATGATGGAGACTATGATTCCCCCACAAGTCGGGATGAGACTCCGGACGAAAAATGAAATAAAAAAGGGGGGAAAGAAAAGATGCCATAAAAAAGCCCCAAAAAATGAGAGAAAAAGAGAGAAGGGAAAATGTTACTATCCTTTTACCACACTTGTGCTTCAAAGTAGCACCATGATCTTCATATTAGAGAGTCGCTCATTTTGTCACTTTCATATACTAGTGGGGATTTTTCATTATAGAACTTGGCTTGTATATTCCAATGATGGGCTTCCTCAAAATGCCCTAGGTCTTCATGAGCAAGCAAGTTGGATGCACACCCCACTTAGTTCCTTTTTTGAGCTTTCATATACTTATAGCTCTAGTGCATCCGTTGCATGGCAATCCCTACTCACTCACATTGATATCTATTGATGGGTATCTCCATAGCCCGTTGATACACCTAGTTGATGTGAGACTATCTTCTCCCTTTTTTTCTTCTCCACAACCACCATTCTATTCCACATATAGTGCTATATCCATGTCTCACGCTCATGTATTACGTGAAGATTGAAAAAGTTTGAGAATGTCAAAAGTATGAAACAATTGCTTGGCTTGTCATCGGGGTTGTGCATGATTTAAACACCTTGTGTGATGAAGATAGGGCATAGCCAGACTATATGATTTTGTAGGGATAACTTTCTTTGGCCATTTATTTTGAGAAGACATAATTGCTTTGTTAGTATGCTTGAAGTATTATTATTTTTATGTCAATATTTAAATTTTATCTTGAATCTTTCGGATCTGAATATTCATACCACAATTAAGAAGAATTACATTAAAATTATGCCAAGTAGCACTTCACATCAAAAATTATCTTTTTTATCATTCACCTACTCAAGGACGAGCAGGAATTAAGCTTGGGGATGCTTGATAAGTCTCCAACGTATCTATAATTTTTGATTGCTCCATGCTATATTATCTACTGTTTTGGACACTATTGGGCTTTATTATCCACTTTTATATTATTTCTGGGACTAACCCATTAACCGGAGGCCCACCCCAGAATTGCTGTTTTTTGCCTATTTTAGGGTTTCAAAGAAAAGGAATATCAAACGGAGTCCAAACGGAATGAAACCTTCGGGAACGTGATTTTCTCACCGAACATGATCCAGGAGACTTGGACCCTACGTCAAGAAACAAAGGAGGAGGCCATGAGGTAGGGGGCGCGCCTACCCCCCAGGCATGCCCTCCACCCTCGTGGCCCCCCTACTGCTCCACCGACGTACTCCTTCCTCCTATATATACCTACGTACCCACAAACGATCAGATACGGAGCCAAAAACTTAATTCCACCGCCATAACTTTCTGTATCCACGAGATTCCATCTTGGGGGTTGTTCCGGAGCTCCGCCGGAGGGGGCATCGATCACGGAGGGCTTCTACATCAACACCATAGCCTCTCCGATGAAGTGTGAGTAGTTTACCTCAGACCTTCGGGTCCATAGTTATTAGCTAGATGACTTCTTCTCTATTTTTGGATCTCAATACAATGTTCTCCCCTCTCTTGTGGAGATCTATTCGATGTAATCTTCTTTTTGCAGTGTGTTTGTCGAGACCGATGAATTGTGGGTTTATGATCAAGATTATCTATGAACAATATTTGAATCTTCTCTGTATTCTTTTATGTATGATTGGTTATCTTTGCTAGTCTCTTCGAATTATCAGTTTGGTTTGGCCTACTAGATTGATCTTTCTTTCAATGGGAGAAGTGCTTAGCTTTGGGTTCAATCTTGCGGTGTCCTTTCCCAGTGACAGTAGGGGCAGCAAGGCACGTATTGTCTTGTTGCCATCGAGGATAACAAGATGGGGTTTTTATCATATTGCATGAATTTATCCCTCTACATCATGTCATCTTGCTTAAGGCGTTACTCTGTTTTCATGAACTTAATACTCTAGATGCATGCTGGATAGCGGTCGATCAGTGGAGTAATAGTAGTAGATGTAGGCAAGAGTCGGTCTACTTGTCTCGGACATGATGCCTATATACATGATCATACCTAGATATTCTCATAACTATGCTCAATTCTGTCAATTGCTCAACAGTAATTCGTTCACCCACCGTAAAATACTTATGCTCTTGAGAGAAGCCACTAGTGAAACCTATGGCCCCCGGGTCTATCTTCATCATATTAATCTTCCAATACTTAGTTATTTCCTTTGATTTTTTACTTTGCTTTTATTTTACTTTGCATCTTTATCACAAAAGTACCAAAAATATTATCTTATCATATCTATCAGATCTCACTCTCGTAAGTGACCATGAAGGGATTGACAACCCCTTATCGTGTTGGTTGCGAGGAGTTATTTGCTTTGTGCAGGTACTTGGGACTCGCGCGTAGCCTCCTACTGGATTGATACCTTGGTTCTCAAAACCCGAGGGAAATACTTACGCTACTTTGCTGCATCGTCCTTTCCTCTTCAAGGAAATCCAACGCAGTGCTCAAGAGGTAGCATGCTTCCTCTTCCATGGCCTCCCCTTGGATGGGGAGAGGTTCTCACTCTGGTCCTTGGCCTTCGTGGTGATGATGGCCCCTCCGGGATCCTCCTCCATAGCCTCTGGTGATGATGTCCCCCTCCGGCAGGGTGCCAGAGAGGGCCTAGATTGATTTCTCGTGGCTACAGAGGCTTGCTGCGGAGGAACTTCTGATCTAGGTTATTTTCTAGGGGTTTCTGTATTTATAGGAATTTTTGGCGTCGGTTTCACGTCAGGGGGGTCTCCAAACCGTCCACGAGATAGGGGCCCACGCCCAAGGGGGTAGGGCGTGCCCTCACCCTCGTGGACAGCCTGGACTCTTCTGTCCCAACTCTTTTACTCTGGGGGCTTCTTTTGGTACATAAAAAATTATCAAAAATTGGCACGTCAATTGGACTCTGTTTGGTATTCCTTTTCTATAAAACTCAAAAACAAGGAAAAACAGAAACTGACACTGGGCTCTAGGTTAATAGGTTAGTCCCAAAAATCATATAAAATAGCATATAAATGCATATAAAACATCTAAGATGGATAATATAATAGCATGAATACTTCATAAATTATAGATATGTTGGAGACGTATCACCCAACCCGAGCCTACGTTTGCGTTTGATCACCCCTTGATGCAATTCAAACCCTTCGTCAATGGATCCCATTACACTTAACTAGACCAAAAGATCATTGGCATGTTGACGGTATAAATACCCTTCCTCTATCACTTCTAGCCACCATGGTGTATAGAAGGATAGGGACGCGAGTTCAGTAGAACTAGCTACTCTAGAATGAACATATGTTGCAGTGTTATCTTGTCTTTTCTTATAGATAACATTGTAACTAGAGCCTAGCCCTTTTGCTGCATAATGTTGGAGAACTTCTGATCTTGAAAGCGTACCCAACTTATGTGGTCAGCATTGATGACAAAAGGTGCATGATGTAGAGAGTATTTCCACTGTCAAAAGCACATGTAAACATTCCTTCTCATATGTGGTGAGAGGGATCTAATGCCTTGTTGAGATATGAAACTTGATGTCCATCTTGCATCAACATAGCACCAACACATGTGTTACTGGCGTCAGTTTCCATAGTAAAATGTTGTGTAAAGTCTGGAAGTGCCAAGATAGGTATAGATAAGAGAGCTTGTTTGAGTTGCTAAAATGCACCATATATTGTAGCTGCCCAAGCAAACACAACATCTTTCTTAAAACAATTAGACAAACTTTTATTGATAATTCCATAATGTTTAATGAACTTCGTCTAATAACCCGAGAGTCCCAAAAACTCACTCAATAGTTTCACAAAGTTAGTACATGCCACTCTTGCACTGTTGTGACTTGTCCTAGATCGGTCCTTAACCCATCTTTGCTTAGAATATGTTCAAAATATCCAATCTCTTGTAGAGTAAAAGAACATTTACTAAGTTTGACATAGATCTAGTTCGCAAACAACATGACAAACACTTCTTCCAGATGTTGCACATGAGTCTCCAAGCTAGGACTGTAAATCGGGATGTTATCTACAAACACGAGAACACACTTTTTTGGTAATGGAGCAAACACCTCATTCATGGCATCTTGAAAAGTGGTTGGGTCATCGCTGAGACCAAAGGGAATACCTTTAAATTCAAAGGCAATGACGAGCTTTGAAAGTTCTTTTATGATCTTCTGCAGGCACCAGTCTGATTTGGTGATACCCAGCTCTCAAGTCCAACTTAGTGTACCACTATGCACAAGCAAGTCAATCCATAAGTTCCTCCACAACCGGGATTGGGTATTTTTTCCACTGTAATAATATTCAAATGGATGTAGTCAATAGAAAAATACCAAGTACTATCTTTCTTATTGACCAGCAACAAGGGAGAAGCAAAACAGCTACAGCTAATGGTAGTGATTTGTTGTTACATCTCATTCTTGTACATAGTATTATACATGTATGGTTTGATGTTCACTCGAGTGGAGCCTGGGATTAGGGGAATTTGATGGTGGAAAGTTATGAGGGGTGGTAATGAAGTTAGAGAAGACAAAATGGACTCATGATCATAGTAGACAATTCAGATATATGAACGAGTTGCATAATGTGATCTATTGCATCGTTGTGCAATAACCATTTAAAATCCTTCCCTAACACAATATTATAAACATTCGTATTATATTTGATTCATCTTAATGTGATTCTACTGCCATCGTACTTGAATCCCATTAATTTTTGTGCCAATCAACCCACATAGGGCTCATTGTTTCGAACCAATTCATACCCAGAATGATAACATAGTTCTCCAATGGTAAGATCTTTAGAGAGGTGGTAAAACAATGTCCTTGTCACCACCACTGCAAGCAAAGAACTTGTTTACTACATGTGAGTGTACCACCACCTGCAACTAACTGAGGCGATATGTAACTGATCCGCAAGACACTAAAGCTGCTCCATTGACTTTTAAGTGGTGAAATTATAGGAACTCCCTAAATCCACCAAAATAAGGAGATGAATTTTCCCAATCGTTCCTTGCAGATTGATGCTCTCTTTACACAAGATACTAACATTGTGGATGGATAACTTCATGAGAGAATCAATATTTGTATACCACTACTTTAGTTTCAATTTTAGTTTCATCGGGTTCAAAAATTTGAAGTGTTGTGAGTAATTCGTCCATAAAACCAACGAAAGGGGGAGATGGGAAATACGTAGGAGCTAATGATAGGTTAGCAGGGCAACTTAAGAACATGTGTAGATACATAAACAAATATTGTGTCCCTAGTGAGCTTCTACTAGACTAGCTCGTTGATCAAAAGATGGTTAAGGTGTCCTAACCATAGACGGTGTTGTCACTTGATAACGGGATCACATCATTAGGAGAATGATGTGATGGACAAGACCCATTCGCTAGCATATCATATGATCATTCAGTTTATTGCTACTACTTTCTTAATGTCAAATATATATCCTCTCGACCATGAGATCATGCAACTCCCGGATACCGGAGGAATGCCTTGTGTGCTATCAAACGTCACAACGTAACTGGGTGATCATAAAGATGCTTGATGTCTACTACACAACTTGTTCTTGTAGACTCGTGTTGGGCCTCCAAGCGCAGAGTTTTGTAGGACAGTAGCAAATTTCCCTCAAGTGGATGACCTAAGGTATATCAATTCGTGGAAGGTGTAGGATGAAGATGGTCTCTCTCAAACGACCCTGCAACCAAATAATAAAAAGTCTCTTGTGTCCCCAACACACCCAATACAATGGCAAATTGTATAGGTGCACTAGTTCAGTGAAGAGATGGTGATACAAGTGTAATATGGATAGTAGATGTTGGTTTTTGTAATCTGAAATTATAAAAACAGCAAGGTAACAATTGATAAAACAGAGCACAAATGGTATTGCAATGCTTGACAATGAGGCCTAGGGTCCGTACTTTGGCTAGTTCAATCTCTCAAGAATGCTAATATAATTGGATTATATAACCATCCCTCAACGTGCAATGAAGAATCACTCCAAAGTTCCTATCTAGCGGAGAACATAAGAATAAATTGTTTGTAGGGTATGAAACCACCTCAAAGCTATTCTTTCCGATCGATCTATCCAAGAGTTCGTACTAAAATAACACCAAATAATTTCAGATTCATAATACTCAATCCAACACAAAGAACCTCAAAGAGTGCCCCTAGATTTCTACCAGAGAAACAAAGACAAGAATGTGCATCAACACCTATGCATAGATTACCCCAATGTCACCTCGGGAATGCGCGAGTTGAGTGCCAAAACATATACCAAGTGAATAAATATAATACCCCATTATCACCACGGGTATTCATATGCAAGACATATATCAAGTGCTCTCGAATCCATAAAAGTATTCAATCCGATGAAAACGAAATCTCAAAGGGAAAACTCAATTCATCACAACAAGAAGGAGAGGGGAAAACACCATATGATCCAACTATATTAACAAAGCCCGCGATACATCAAGATCGTGACATCTCAGAACACGAGAGAGAGAGAGAAGATTAAACACATAGCTACTGGTACAAACCCTCAGCCCCGAGGGTGGACTACTCCCTCCTCATCATAGTGGCCACCGGGATGATGAAGATGGCCACCGGTGATGATTTCCCCCTCCGACAGGGTGCCAGAACGGGGTCTAGATTGGTTTTTCGTGGCTACAAAGGCTTGCAGCGGAGGAACTTCTGATCTAGGGCTACCCCCGAGGGTTTTGGAATATTTGGCAATTTATAGGGCAAAGAGGGGGTGCGGGAGGCCACCGAGGTGGGCAAAACCCACCTGGGCGTGCGTGGCCCCCCAGGCGCCCTGGTGGGTTGTGCCCCCCTCGGGGCACCCCCAAGTGCTACTCCGGCCCATTGGATGCCTTCTGGTCCATAAAAATCCACAAAAAGTTTCACGGTGTTTGGACTCCGTTTGATATCGATTTCCCGCGATGTAAAAAACAAGAAAAAAAATAGCAACTGGCACTGGGCACTGGGTCAATGGGTTAGTCCCAAAAAATGATATAAAGTTGCTATAAAATGATTGTAAAACATCTAAGAATGATAATATAACAACATGAATACTTCATAGATTTTAGATACGTTGGAGACGTATCAATTCTCTACAGGTATCCTCGAAGGTGTTTGTTGAGTTGGCATGGATCGAGATTGGGATTTGTCACTCCGTGTATCGGAGAGGTATCTCTGGGTCCTCGCGGTAATACAACATCACAAGAAGCTTGCAAGCAAAGTGACTAAGAAGTTAGTTACGAGATGACGTATTATGGAACGAGTAAAGAGACTTGTCGGTAATGATATTGAACTAGGTATGGAGATATCGACGATCGAATCTCGGGCAAGTAACATACCGACAGACGAAAGGGAACTACGTATGTTGTCATAAAGGTTTGACCGATAAAGATCTTCGTAGAATATGTAGGAACCAATATGGGCATCCAGGTCCCGCTATTGGTTATTGATCAGGGAAGCGTCTCGGTCATGTCTACATCATTCTCGAACCCGTAGGGTCCGCACGCTTAACATTCATTGACGATATAGTATTATATGAGTTATGTATGTTGGTGACCGAATGTTGTTCGAAGTCCCGGTTGAGATCACAGACATGACGAGGAGCTCCAGAATGGTCTTGAGGTAAAGATTGATATATGGGATAATAGTGTTTGGTCTCTGGAAGGGTTCCGGAATTCACCGGAAGGGGTTTCTGATGTTTCCCGAAATGTTTGGGTACAATAACACTTTATTTGGGCCAAGGGGTAAAGTCCACGAGGCTTTAGGAAGATGCAAAAGGAGTTTTGTGGAGGCCAGGGGGCGGACTGGCGTCTGGGGCCACACGCCGAGGACCCTGGCGCCTGGTCCTGGAGTCCGAGAAGGACTCTTGCCTTGCGTGCCAAACCGACTTTGAGGAGGCTCTTTCTCCAAGAAATGACCCCAGGGCTCAATATATAAATAGAGGGGCAGGGCTAGAACCCGGAACACATCAAGATTCACCAAGCCGTGTGCCGGCAACCCTGCCCCCTCTAGTTATCCTCCGTCATAGTTTCCGTTGTGCTTGGCAAAGCCCTGCGGAGATTGTTCTTCACCACCGTCACCACGCCGCCGTGCTACCGGAACTCATCTACTACTTCGCCTCTCTTGCTGGATCGAGAAGCGAGGACATCATTGAGCTGAACGTGTGCTGAACGCAGAGGTGTCGTACATTCAGTACTTGATCTGGACGGATCGTGAAGGTGTACGACTACATCAATCGCGTTGATAAACACTTCCGCTTAGCGATCTACAAGGGTATGTAGATGCTCTCCCCTCTCGTAGATATGCATCTCCATGGATAGATCTTGCGTGTGCGTGGAATTTTTTTAGTTTTCATGCAACGTTCCCCAACATTGCGGCCACACACGCACGTCCTTCTAGCATGAGGAGGAATTCGACCCTGCCCCTCGTGGGCTGGGCCGGCTAGCTCGGTCACCAGGTAACTCTCTCTGTTTTTGCTTTATTCTTTCTGTTTTCTATTTATTTGATTCTACTTTTATTTTAATTGAACATCAAACCATTTTTTATTATTCTGGAAATTTATGTGTGGACTAAAGGGATTTATTCAGAGCCACACAAAAAGTTTCAAAAAAGGGGACTTATAAATCTTTTATAGAGAATTATAACTCTAAATCAAATAACATATTGATTTAATTCAAAGTCCCAAACAATACCTTAAAAATGTTCATGATTTTTGGTTTCAGCCATAACTCTTGCCAAAAAATATCAAATATTAAAGAAGAGCATTTTGGGTTCATTGAAAAGATTTGGGTTTTGAATCTTGTTAAAAATATCTTCTAGGGCTTTGAATTCCCTCAATTCAGGAATAAAGAAATTTAAACATGATGCATTCATGTTTAGCTAGGCTAATACATTACCAGACACTAGGGATGTGACAATTACCCGCTAGCACAACATTGAACTCAAAGATAATCGACCTTGTCAGACAATCGCCCTCGTTCTTAAGGTTTACGCTCAACTGGATATACTGCTTGTGCTTCTAGAAGTACTCCACTTTGATGGACTGATGTGCAATGCCTTCAACCAATAGAGCTTCATGCATTTGAACAAAAGCATAGGTCAGACTAACCATAAAGGGATGTTATAACTTAACATGAGGCACGTATCTCAGGTTTTGACCCTACTATTTAATGATTCACAAATAATGTTTCACCATATGCAGGATTGTACACAAGTATCTTGTGCATGTGTTCTTTAAAAGCAAGAGCATACTCATCTATTGAACATGTTTGCTGAACACTTTCTCCGTTCCATAATTCTTCTCGTGGTTTTAGTTCAAAACGGAGGGAGTAGAAAAAAACGCATCCATGAGCATGGAATACTTATTCCTATTGAACTTGGCAAATACTGCAGCACATAGTTTTGCCCATGACTCGATACTATGCATAGCCTCATATGTTTGCAATCATTAATACGTGCCTCGCTACCCCTTCTGTCACGAGGTGAGGACGCTGCAAGATTGAACCTACTACTATGCACCACTTCCACTGAAGATCTACTCATCAAATTGGCCAAAGAAAACTCATAGATCGGAAAGCATTACATAGCTATAACGATCACACATAATAAAGTTCAAAAAAGACTCAATTACTTTCAACGAATAATCTGATCATAAACCCACAATTCATCGGATCCCAACAAACACACCACAAAAGAAGATTACATCGAATAAAACTCTGAGGAGAACATTGTATTGAAGATCGGGGGGGGGGAGAGAGAGAGATAGATAGATAGATAGAGAGAGAGAGAGAGAGAGAGATCTAGCTAATCCCTATGGAACCAAAGTCTGTGATGAACTACTCACACATCATCGGAGGTGCATCAAGGTTGACGTAGAAGCCCTCCAGATGGGATTGCGGAACAACAGAGACTTGTGGTGGCGGAATAATTGTTTCGGGTCTCGCTCTGGCGGTTTTGAGATTTTAGGAAATTTATAGAAGTGGAATTAGGGCAAATGGAGCTACAAGGGGCCCACAAGCTCAGGTGGTGCCCCATAGGGGTATGCCATGTGAGCTTGTGGCCCACTTGTATATATTTTGGCCTTCTCCCGAAGCTTCCAGGGTCCTTTCTGGCCTAGAAAAAATCATCGTAAAATTTTACCGCGTTTAGACTTCGTATGGTACTATTTTTCTGTGAAACAATAAAATAGGCAAAACAAGACCGACACTAGGCACTAGGTTAATAGGTTAGTTCCCAAAAATAATATAAAATTACATATAAAGCATACAAAATTGATAATATAATAGCATGAAACAATAAAAATTATATACACGTTGGAGACGTATCAATCCGCGTCGGAGGAAAAGCTAGAGAGAGGGGAAATGGTGGCGGGAGTTTTGCCGCTGCGTTCACTCTGCTTATATAGGGCAACCGAATCGGCAGGTGGTGACATGAAACCATCCCGCCACTTTTTCGGAGACGCGTGTGAGCTCCCACCATCCCCCTGCTCGCAGGAGGTTAGCGTCGTGTTCCCCCTCCTCTGCATCGCTCAAGTCTGGCTCACTAGAAACTGCCAATTCGGGTGTTCCTAGCGGGCCTGGCTGAGGATTGCTTTAAAGTTCGTGTGGGCCAAGATTCAGTTGCGGGCCAGGCAACCAAATAGCCAGTTTTCTTTCCGGGCGGTCCTGGCTGGACCTAATGCGAGCAACCAAACACGTCAGATACTTCTCACTATGGCCAGCCTAACCATTAGAACCACGCTCAATTATGATATGTGTGCATTTTTTAACATAATGACCATAGTAAAGTCTTTCTCATTGTACCGAGGAAGTAAGACGACGAGGGTTATCGTCACATTTAATCTACGTACAACACATAGAAATGTAAATGCTTTAGGCTGGTCATAGTGTGGAGTAACTTATACTAGTGTCATGCATATGACACTACTCTAAATTATTACCTCCATAGTGTAAAGTAATATAATAGTAGTGTCATAGATGGCTTCATTTATTAACTTTTAGACCCATCTTCTCTTGGGAAACGCTATGTTACAGTAACATACTGTATTATGTTACTCTAAACACATCTCTCCTCATTGAATACATGCCACATAACCAAACTCGTCTTCGACTGCGCTATGTTACTTGCTAAATTACTCCCACTATGACTAGCCTTATAAGGACATCTGGACCAGCGACCCGCAAATTTTCTTCCGCATCCGTCCGTGGACAAGGGAGCCAAGTCCATGAATACGAATACAGAAGGTCATCATCCAACGCTATCTTGTATATGTCCATCAGTAAATTCAAATCCAATTGTACTCCAATCCACACAGCGCGCCGGAACACACTAGCGCTGGATCGCATGCCCAATTACAACCAAAAAGAGGCAAGTATGCTTAGTTTTTACATGCTCAAATAAAAAGAACATCACTCCGGCAATCCGTGCATTTTTGCCCTGTCGGACCGGTAATCCCAGCCGTCTCCTCCCCGATCAAGGTGGTGTTGTCGCCGCGGCGTAGGCATCCTCCGCGTCCGTGTACGCCTCCTGTGGCGCCGCCGCCAACTGATCTTCTGCCGCTGCAACATTTGGTAGTGGACGGATTGCACGATGATTCTTCCGTCCGCATCCAAAGAGTCCACATTCAAGGTCAACATCTTGGCCTCCTTCGCATTGGCGGCGATCTTCACCTTCTTTTCCTCGAGCGCGGCCTTCCTCTCTTCGAGTTTGAGCTTCTTGTCCGTCACCTCCATCAACAGTTTGAACCTCTCCTCCTTCTTGTCCTCCTTGATGTTCGAGTGCTTCATGCATGCCTCCTCCTTCTTCGCCAAGATGTAGTACGGAGGCTTGTAAGGCTCCGACCACGCCATCCTCTGTATTGTGGGCGCGCCCATCTGGCGGCGTCCGCCATGACCTCCACGCCCAATGCCACCACCAGGCCCACCGGCGGCCAACCGCTTCTTGAGCTTCTCCTCCTTTACGGCCTTTGCTTTGACGCAGTGAGTTTGCCGCGTAGCCGAACTGATCTTCCAGGCGAGCATGATGCTCGGATCCTCCGGCAGCTCTGTCGGCTCCATCTCTGACAAGTTCAATGCGTCAGCGGCAGAAGGAAGTTGAGACTGGGAGAAAAGAGCGGGAATTGGATGGAGAGCGGCAGGGATGGAAGAAGAGAGTGGGGGATTTTGGTGCGGAAATAATGCAGGATGCTCCAGAAGTGCGGACTCCACTGTCCTTCTGGGTGGGCCAGGGGGCAGAGAGCGACGTTTCGCGTGTTCGAACTCATGCAAAGCCCCCCACGTTTGTCTCCGATTTGCAGGAGATACAGGACCGCGTTGGATTGCTTCCACGGTCCGGACTGCGCAGTCCAAACGGACGCGGGCGGTTTGCGGGCCACCGTTAGAGATGCCCTAAACAGGTGTCATTTCAGAGCATCTACAGATGGATATGACAAATATGGCCCCTCAAACACCAGCGGACGCGCCCGGGCACGTCTGCGGGCAGCCCAAATCAGCACAACTGCATCCGGACAACTCATACTAGATTCTCATATCCATACAAAAGCATGCAAACTTAAAAACCTACGTACTACGTAGCTACTCCTCATTGGAGATGTCAACAATCTTCGTGCCCGGCTGCGGGTACATGGGCGGTAGCTGCAGCTCCGATGCCTCCTGCTGCTCCGCTCCGGCGTCCTCCTCCTATATCTCCACGTCAAGTTCGACGAAGAACGCGTCGAACGCCGCCTACTTTTGCCGAAGGAACTGCCGATTGACCTCTAGGCTTCATCCTGGATGGACTCTAGGATGGCCTCTGCCACGCCATCTCCACGGTTTGGGCGACGGCGAACTCTGTCTCTGCCTCCGCCATGATGAACTCTGGAGCAGGCTGCTACGCCTCCTCTTCCTCCAGACCCGCCACCTCGATTGGCTCCGGCAGCGGCTCTCCCTTCTCCGGAGGCGTTTGTGGCCGGTTTGGGACGTCTGAGTGTAGATGCTCTTGCCAGTACGTTTAGGACACACATGATCACCCTAAAAATCTGCCGGTGGCCAGTTTGAGACGTCTGAGTGTAGATGCTCTCGCCAGTACGATTTAGGACACACATGATCACCCTAGAAATCTGTCGGTCATCAGAGCCTTCACACTGGTGTGCAGGTACGGCGAACCAGTATTCCTTTTAGCTGCTGTGAGCCGAGGTGAACACAAACACAGGAAAAGGGTATGCTTGGCTGATGTCCTACCTACCAAACCGCAGCTTCCACTCTGAGCCGTCCATGGCTACGGGACAACCAACAAGGAACAACGGCAAGTAGGAAGGACGGTGGTACATTTTTAGCTAGGCTTGCTATTTATACTGATGACGTGACGGTCGATTAGATCAAAGAAAGATTCCCATTACTTTACATAGTAGCAAGTTGGACTTGCCCCATAACCATAATAATGCTGTCGAACAACCGGCACATGATCTCACCTTCCATTCCAGGACCCGTCCGCTCGGGAAGAACAAGAGAGTTAAGCACGGAACAAACTCCGCCTCCTACGTGCGGATTTCCCCCTGCCTTGCACAAGCTGCGTGCCCAAATACTTGGCGTGCAGGAAGGACTATGCCCGGCGAGAGAAACATGCTTCTTGTTGGCTGGCTGCAGCTGTCCAGCACAAGCTTACCGCTTACATAACCGTCAGAAAGCGACCATTTAGGCCCGTCAGGACAAGGACGCTCAACACGCCGAGAGCAAAGACGGGGGCGCGGTCAAAATCCGGTGGCTGCTAATTTATTTATGTAGGAGTATTTATAAGAATGGTTTGCCGTGACTGATTGATTTACAATTTGTCTAATTCACATCTAGATACTTTTTAAGAATGTCACATCTAACCTTCCACAAATAAAACAGCAACAAAGAACATAAAAATAAGCTGGGACAAAAAAAATAGACCACAAACATTGAAGATCGGGTTAGATGTGACATAACTATGTCACATCTAGATGTGTCCTAAATAGACCCATTGATTTAATGGAGTGCTCGCACACCATAGCTTTCTATTGCACACACAGGCTGTTGTTTTCTCCGGGAAAAGGATACCGACTTTGTTCCGGGAAAATGATACTATCGGAATTGCTACGGTATTCCTCTAAGATAGACTTGACTATGATTGTATGATTGCCCTCTGCGTCATCTAATCAGGAGTAGACTTTGGCTGCTGTGATTGCACGTTTGGACTCTTACCTAATCTGACGCTGATATACATACACCCTTGCTGTACTCCGTGGCAACCAACTGCCTACAGCTCAGCCCCACCAAGAGAAGTTCGTAAAGCGATCGATCTATCGATCGTGTGTTTGAGACTTGCAAGGAACAAGTGGGCCAAATGCCTGATTGGCTGGATAATCGGCGGTGACCACAACAGGTCCCGCGATGCACTTCATTCTAGCTATTTTTTTAGAGTATTTTTTATGTATCCTACAAGAGTCGTGAGCTCTAGTGTGTAATTCGTTCAAACAACGACGTAGAAAGAGACGGGGAAGGAGAAGCAACGCATTACTTCCGTCCAAGAAATACTCCACCTGTTTATTACGGCACCGTTCAGAGAATTTTTACTTCTAGGAGTATTATATTTTCCTCATAATAATACACACATGAACACAAGAATGGTAAGTAGGCCCCGGCTCTCGGTGTCCCATCAGCGAATCACGAGCGCCATGTGGAATTTACAGCTCACCCATCTGCACAAGATTATTTCCCGTCATATTATTCTTTCTTGAAGATTATGAACATTATCTCGTCCGATCTCGCCTGCTGCTGCGCATCACACATCGGACGACCTGTACTTGTACACGTGGAAGCTCGCCTGCGGCGCCACAGCGGCCAGGAAGACCCTGGCCGTCGCCTCCTGCGCCGCCACCGCCCCCTCCTTCTCTACCAGCGCTGCCGCCACCACATCGCCGGCGGAGCCGCCGGAGGCGGCAATCATCGCAATGATGGCCGTCTGCACGGGGCCCAGCGTCGGGTTGTACGCCGCGGACTCCAGGCAGCCCCCGGCGTACACCTTCCCTTCACCGTCCGCCACCGCGAACCCCGACGGGCACCCGCTGTACGGCGCGTGCGCCGCGCGCGCCGCCGCCTCCGCGGCATCCTTCAGGCGCCCCTCCAGGTCGCCGGCGGCGAAGCCATTGGCGGCGGCGTCAACGGGATCGCCGAGACGGTTGTCGTGCGGCTCGAGGACGAGGGGGGCGTCCTTGGGGAGGAGGTCGTGGGGGCCGAAGGGGCGGGGCAGGAGCGACGCCAGCGAGCGCCACTCGGCCGCGCAGCCGTCGGCGGCGTCGGAGGTCACCAGGATGCGGATCCCGGCGGCGCCGCGGATCTCCTGGAGGAACTGCCGGCAGTGGCCGCAGGGCATGTGGGAGACGGCGATGGCGCGGAGCGCGGGCTCCCCGGCGGCAGCGGCGTTGGCGATGAGGAACTGCTCGGCGTGGACCGCCTGGGAGAGAGGGGCGCCGACGAACTCGAGGTTCACGCCGGCGTAGACGCGCCCACTCTCGCCCAGCCCGACGGCGCCCACGGGGAACCGCGAGATCGGGGGGCGCGCGCGCCGCATCGCGGAAGGGATCAGCAGGGGCAGCAGGTCCTCCACCGTCTCCACGCCGGCCGCCGCGGCCGCGCGCTCCGCCTCGTCGGCGCTCATCACAAATCCTGGCAGCTCGACGGCCTCGGGCTTCGCCGTCATCCTCTCCTCCCCCATTGCTCAGATCTAACTCGAAACTGTGTTGTCACTCTATGATTTTTTTTCCTGCCTTGTATAATCGTACTTGGCCGCTTGAGATGGAGGGAGCGCTTGGATGTTTCCTCAAAGAGTGGAGGAGAGGAAGAGCGGGGGAGGGGGAAACTCGGTGGTGGTAGCGTGTGGGTATTTATAACGGACACACATCCGTCTGCTTTGTTGTTGCTGTTTTTTCTCTTTTGCCAGGGCTTCGCTTCCTTTCTCTCTTTTCAGTCTTTTGCAACGATGGGCACAGATAATTATCGTCCGCTGGACGTGTCATGGTGCAATCTTTTGCAGCTGAACGAAAGTGGTTTGGATGGCAAGTGGCCACACAAGTATTGCTAGCTGAGGATCACAAAATTAAATCCGAGACAATATGTCATCAGATGGTTTCAAATCAAGGTAGCCAACTCGATCTTAATCCATTTCTTTTCTAAAAGCTATTTACATGTGTGCTAAAAAAAAGAACAATGTTTCAAGATATTGGTCAATCATGACAGATGATGTTCAATCAGCTGATCCCAAGGATCCCGCAATTGCTAGCCTGTACCAAATGAGAAGTGGAAGGCGTTGGATTTTATGGACCTTGACCTGTTAAATCTTGTATCTCATTCTAATTAAAATTTGCAAAGTACGATTACAGAAGTGGAAGCGGTCGCCGCTCAGGACCTTGATTTGCGAAGTCGAAGCAGATGCCCGTCAGGGCCGCTCCAGCGGCGCGACGCATTCATGTAGGATGTAGCCTCACAGCATGGTTAATAGTATAGCCAGCTGCTCGCTATATGAAACTTTCATGTCATATATAGTCATCATTCGTATTCACTCATATAATAGTGTGGGCTATAAGCTTGGTTATTACATTAAGGATGGGGTGTTGACCCGTTGGCTGGGCAGCTGGGGTTGCTGCCAGCCCATCCGAGTTCGAGTCCCGGTTCAGATGCAGGTGCTCACGGAGTTTCTCCTATAAAAAAAATGCCAACGAAGGTTAGCCCTTGGGTTGGTCTCTTTTTTTAGGTTGGTTATTACATTAGTATCTTTTTCTATCTTCTCTCTTTTTCTTTCTTCACATTAATTGTATTTGCCTAGGAACACATATAGCTGGGCTCTTGCATGAAAGCCTACTCCCCTTACTTTTTCACATATCTTTTCTCCACATAAACAAAAGTGCCACGTAAGCGGGCTATAAGCCCACTATTGTACTTGCTCTCAAAGCAGGTACGACCTTTCACTAGTGTCGGCATTGAAGCGGCATGCCTCCTGAGAGCATCGATTTCTACTTGGAGTAGGCAGATATCTGTTGCATTCAAACAGGCTACCCATTTGTCCGCCTACTAACATTAAACCAGAACGCGAGCCGAGAAATCCACTCCGGCGTCCTCATTGACACAACCCGCTGCTTTGCCTGGCCGGCATCCGCTATTTAAATGCGGTCACACCCAACACAAACTGCACCACACCACGTCCTGCTTTAAATCCTCCTTCATGCACCACCTCCACCATGATCGCAAGCTCTAGGGCATTGCAACAGAACCTCCGACGACGACCCAACGATGGAGAGGGCCTCCAACCACGAGCTGACTCCCCTGCCCGCGTTGTTCCATGCTAGCTTGGCCATGGAGCACGAACGTGCGTACTTTCACGCCATCATAGCGGAGGAGCAGTCGACGCCGCAACCAGTGTCGGCGTTCTGGCAGGTGCAAGAGGAGCAGTGGTACAACCTCTCCCTCCTCGCGTGTCACTAGCTGGTGGATGGCCAAATCTACAGCGAGTTCGCGAGCGAGTAGGCAATGCCCACGGAGAACCCCAACTTCGTCGTCGAGCAACGGGCCTTGTATGAGGCCGAGCGCGCTCGCGCCGGCTACACCGCGATCGTGACGCCCTCGAACACAGAGGCGGTGCAAGCCTTCGCGGAAGAGAACGCCAACAACTGCGTGTCGTTTGCGTCGCCAACTGTACAGCATTCACGCCACTATGACCAAAAGACCGGCACGTCCACGTCCATCATTAACCTCACCTCCGCCAGCGAAGGCCGGGTCCATGTCGTACATTTTTCTCGTTGAAGACCACACCTTGACGTCGCAGGCCCGCGACTGTCGGGCATGGGTGCGGAAGGGAACAACAAGGACTTGGACAATAGGCGCCGGCGAAGAATTAGAGTAGATTAGGGTCTAGAGGCGTTTTTTCATCAAATATGCTGAAAATGAAATGAATGTGGTATGGTTTAAATGAAAATCATCCGATCCGCGTGAAAATGTCTGGTTCGGTCAAAATCTCTTTGAAATGTATGGGGCAAAATTGGATGGTCGGATCCCGTATCACTATCCGCGGACGCATCGCACACGGATACATGTCTGTTTTACGTGTCAGCGTTGGAGATGCCCATAGAGCATTTGCAATAGATGATGTAAAATTTGGAGTCCCAAATAGTTTGAGGATAGAAGAGAGAAAGGTTTTGCGCACTAGAAAAGCTTAGGACTAGTGCCGTAAAATTTGGAGAGCAATTGAAACATGATATCCGACGGTGCAGAGACAGGGAGATGGATCTAACGATCATCGGTTATCGAGTTCGATTTTGGCCGACGGAGGTTGTCAGAGGCCGAGGAATGGCGGAGGACGTGGTAGGGGCTGGATATGGGAGCCGAGGGTTGCGTCCAAATCCATCATAAGTGGATCGATTTGTTGGTTAATTTAGATTTTGTCAATGGAGGAGAACCTTAAGACCATTGTGGGTGCAAGCTTCACCAGGCCAGAGCTAAGAATGTGTTTATTTTGATGGCATAGACAATGAGAGAAGATTTTATGGTTGTGCTATGCATGCAATTTTTCCTTGCTTTGTTGTTTTAATACTTTGCTTTGTAACTAAATTTAACTGAATCTTTTTGTTGAAGATGTTAATAAAAAGATTGCAGTTTCAGTATGTAGCTATCTCATTTCACTGTGTAGTTATCCGTGTACTGACTAGTTATACGAATTTCACTGAATCTTGTTCATTTTGTAGTAAATACTAACTGAATTAACTAAATCTTGTTGTTGTTAAAGTTTAGTCTGTAGTTAAGTGAACCTGAATTTAATTGAATGTTGTTGTTCAAGTTCAGTCTGTCGTTAAGTGAATTTAAATTGTACTATCAATGTGCAGTTATCTGGACTTTGCAGTTGTTAATTTAACTGAATATTTGGGAGATGTTTAATGCAACTGAATTTAAGATAATCTTACTACTACTAAAGTCCAGTTAGTAGTTGAAGAAATCTAAATTTAATTAAATATTGTTGTTTAAGTTGAGTTTGTAGTTAAGTGAATCTGGATTGTACTATCAAAGTGTAGTTATCTATACTTTGTCAGTGTGTAGTTGTTAAATCTTAATGTTGTACCACGTTGAAATTGTGATGTGAATTCAACTATTATTTACAGGGAGTTCTAGACTATAGAGTGGTTGATTGGGTCGATGGGCCATGGACCGTCATACTACAAAGGTGTGTGACAAAACTTTGGGAGATGTTTCATGAGGGATTAGAGGAGAGACCTCGAATGGATAGGTCCAGTGAGGCGGGTGTGGAGCACGAAGGATTAAGAAGGTCCTCTTTATTTCTGAAATCTACAAGAAAGACTTAGCAGCCCAAATAAAGTAACTGACATAGGGTGACTAACAGATAGGCTTATGAGAGAGAGCTAGCCAAGCTTAAGATGCATAATTAGTTCCTGTGCAATTAGTATAGTGATCTTGTTGCAGAAGTTGGCAAGTTATTTGAATGGCAAGATGAAAAGGGGTAGTAGATGGACTATGAGAAGTCAGCTAAAGATGTGAAGAAAAAGATGGAACACGTAGAGGAGCAGTGTAAGATGGAGGTGAAGATGAAGAAGCTCGCAAAGGAGCAAAGGTCTATCCTTTCTTTTTAGGAAAATATCATCGGGAACACCAGGAAGACCATGAAGGAGGTCAAGGAGGATAGGGATTTTATTCAAGAGAAGAAGGTGGAGTTTCTGACTGGCGACCTGCTAAAAGTTGGGCATGGCAGCAAAAAGATCAAGCTCATCCTAGAGGAATGAAGTGGATTTAAGCATATATTAGGCCCATATATATAACACGACATGGAAGATAATGATGTTATTGGTATATTTCATAGATCTACTTATCTTAGTTGTAATACCTAATGCAAACATGGTGGTTACTAAATTCTATATTATGGATACTAAGTTGTGAATTCTATATTATGCTAGTGAGCTATGATGATAACTTCCTCTTAGACTCTTCTAATGTATGGTTACTAAACTTTGAACTCTATATTATGCTAGTGAGCACTAGTACAACGAGGTGCTATACAAACGGTTTTTAACCCCTTTTTGCGACGACATTTGGAACCGTCGCCAAGTGAGTGTGGGCGATAGGGGGGTCCTTCCCACACGACCCAAAAACTGTCGGGGATAGG